>NC_133328.1:258769320-259066046 GCF_042186555.1 Aquarana catesbeiana | reverse complement strand
AAAAATAATTTTTATGCATATTCATAACGGAAATAGGTTTAATTTTTTTCCTATGCATGTTTCACTACAATATTCCACCCATAATCCCCATGTAGAAAAAAAATTAAGTGCCTATTCTTATCAGAAACTGATTTAATAGATTTCTATGTATATTTTCAACAATATTCCACCAATAATCCCCATGTAGAAAAATAATTATATTCATATTCTTATCAGAAATGGGTTAAATAGTTTCCTTTGTATGTTTATAAACAATATTCCATTCTTAATCCCCATAGAAAAATAACTTTATGCATATTCTTATCAGAAATGGGTTAAGTAGGTTCCAATGTAGATTTATAAACAATATTCCACCGAAAATACCCATATAGAAAAATAATTGTATGCACATTCTTATGAGAACTGGGTTAAATAGGTTCCTAAGCATATTTATAAACAATATTCCACCCATAATCCCCATAAATAAAAGTAATTGTATGCATATTTTTTATCAGAAATAGGTTTAATATGTTGCTATGTATGTTTATAAAAACAATATTCCACCCATTAATCCCAATGTAGAAAAATAAATTTTTATGCATATTCATAATGGAAATAGGTTTAATTTTTTCCTATGTATGTTTAACTACAATATTCCACCCATAATCCCCATGTAGAAAAATAATTAAGTGCCTATTCTTATCAGAAACGGATTTAATAGATTTCTATGTTATATTTATCAACAATATTCCACCCATAATCCCCATTTGGAAAAAATATTTATATTCATAATTCTTATCAGAAATGGGTTAAATAGTTTCCTTTGTATGTTTTATAAACAATATTCCACTCTTAATCCCCATATAGAAAAATAACATTATGCATATTCTTACCAGAAATGGGTTAAGTAGGTTCCAATGTAGATTTATAAACAATATTCCACCCAAAATACCCATATAGAAAAAATAATTGTATGCACATTCTTATGAGAACTGGGTTAAATAGGTTCCTAAGCATATTTATAAACAATATTCCACCCATAATCCCCATAAATAAAAAGTAATTGTATGCATATTTTTTTTATCAGAAATAGGTTTTAATATGTTGCTATGTATGTTTATAAACAATATTCCACCCATAATCCCAATGTAGAAAAATAATTTTTATGCATATTCATAACGGAAATAGGTTTAATTTTTTTCCTATGTATGTTTAACTACAATATTCCACCCATAATCCCCATGTAGAAAAATAATTATATGCATATTCTTATCGGAAATGGGTTAAATAGGTTCTATGTTTATTTATAAACAAGATTCCACCCATAATCCCGATGTAGAAAAATAATTTTATACATATTCATATCAGAAATAGGGTTTAAATATATTCCTAATGTATGTTTAACTACAATATTCCAACCATAATCCACACGTAGAAAAATAATTATATGCATATTCTTATCAGCAATGGGTTAAATAGCTACCTATGTATATTTACAATCAATATTCCACCGATAATTCACATGTAGAAAAATAATGAAATGCGTATTTTTATCAGAAATAGGGTTAATATGCTGCTATCTATCTTCATAAAATATTCTACCCATAATCCCCATGTAGAAAAAATAATTGTATGCATATTTCTTATGAGAAATGGGTTAAATAGGTTCCTATGTATATTTATAAGCAATATTCCACCCATAATCCATATGTAGAATAATAATGATATGCCTATTATTATCAGAAATAAGTTTAATAAGTTGCTATGTATGTTTATCTACAATATTCCACACATAGATCCCCATGTAGAAAAAATAATTATATGCATATTCCTATCAGAAATGGGTTTAATAGGTTCCTATTAATATTTATAAAACAAAATTCCACCCATAATCCCCATGTAGAAAAATAATTATATGCATATTCTTATCAGAAATAGCTTAAGTAGGTTGCTATGTATATTTATAAACAATATTTCCACCCATAATCCCCATAGAGAAAAGTAATTATATGCATATTCTTATCAGAAATGGGTTAAATAGGTTCCTATGTATATTTATAAAAAAATATTCAACCCATAATCCATATGTAGAAAAATAATTATATGCCTATTATTATCAGAAATAGGTTTAATAAGTTGCTATGTCTGTTTATCTACAATATTCCACACATAATCCACATGTAGAAAAATAATTATATGCATATTCTTACCATAAATGGGTTTAAATAGGTTCCTTTGTATATTTATAAACAGTATTCCACCCATAATCCCCATATTAGAAAAGTAATTATATGCATATTCTTTTCAGAAATGGGTTAAATAGGTTCCTATATATAGATATAAACAATATTCCACCATAATTCCCATATAGAAAAAGAATGATATGCATATTCTTATCAAAAATGGGTTAAATAGGTTACTATGTATATTTATAAACAATATTCCACCAATAATCCCAATGTAGAAAAATATATATCTGCATATTCTTATCAGAAATGGGTTAAATAGGGTCCTATGTATATTTATAAACAATATTCCACCCATAATCCCCATGTAGAAAAAATAATTATATGCATATTCTTATCACAAATGGGTTAAAATAGGTTCTTATGTATATTTATAAACAATAATCCACCGATAATCCCCATGTAGAACAATAATTATATGCATATTCTTATCAGAAATGGGTTAAATAGGTTCATATGTATATTTAAAAACAATATTCCACCCATAATCCCCATGTAAAAAAATAATCATATTCTTATCAGAAATTGGTGTAAAATAGGTTCCTTTGTATGTTTATAAACACTATTTCACTCTTAATCCCCATATAGAAAAATAACTATATGCATATTCTTATCAGAAATGGGTTAAATAGGGTCATATGTCTTTACTGTAAGAGCGGCAAGGATGTGGAATTCCCTTGCCACAGGCGGTGGTCTCAGCGGGGAGCATTGATAGCTTCAAGAAACTATTAGATAATCACCTGAATGACCGCAATATACAGGGATATGTAATGTAATACTGACACATAATTCACACACATAGGTTGGACTTGATGGACTTGTGTCTTTTTTCAACCTCACCTACTATGTAACCTATATGTATCATTTATAAACAATATTCCACCCAAAATACAAATATAGAAAACTAATTGTATGCATATTCTTATGAGAAATGGATTAAATAGGTTCCTAAGTATATTTATAAACAATATTCCACCCATAATCCCTATGTAGAAAAATAATTATATGCATATTCTTATGAGAAATAGGTTAAATAGGTTTCTATGTAAATTTATAAACAATATTCCACCCATAATCCCGAAGTAGAATAATAATTATATACATATTCTTATCAGAAATAGGTTTAATTATTTCCTATATATGTTTAACTACAATATTCCACCCATAATCCCCATGTAGAAAAATAATTATATTCATATTCTTATCAGAAATGGGTTAAATAGGTTCCTTTGTATGTTTATAAACAATATTCCACTCTTAATCACCATATAGAAAAATAACTTTATGCATATTCTTATCAGAAATGGGTTAAGTAGGTTCCAATGTAGATTTATAAACAATATTCCACCCAAAATACCCATATAGAGAAATAATTGTATGTACATTCTTATGAGAAATGGGTTAAATAGGTTGCTAAGCATATTTATCAACAATATTCCAATGTAGAAAAATAATTTTTATGCATATTCATAACGGAAATAGGTTTAATTTTTTCCTATGTATGTTTAACTACAATATTCCACCCATAATCCCCATGTAGAAAAATAATTAAGTGTCTATTCTTATCAGAAACGGATTTAATAGATTTCTATGTATATTTATCAACAATATTCCACCCATAATCCCCATTTGGAAAAATATTTATATTCATAATTCTTATCAGAAATGGGTTAAATAGTTTCCTTTGTATGTTTATAAACAATATTCCACTCTTAATCCCCATATAGAAAAATAACATTATGCATATTCTTACCAGAAATGGGTTAAGTAGGTTCCAATGTAGATTTATAAACAATATTCCACCCAAAATACCCATATAGAAAAATAATTGTATGCACATTCTTATGAGAACTGGGTTAAATAGGTTCCTAAGCATATTTATAAACAATATTCCACCCATAATCCCCATAAATAAAAGTAATTGTATGCATATTTTTTTATCAGAAATAGGTTTAATATGTTGCTATGTATGTTTATAAAACAATATTCCACCCATAATCCCAATGTAGAAAAATAATTTTTATGCATATTCATAACGGAAATAGGTTTAATTTTTTCCTATGTATGTTTAACTACAATATTCCACCCATAATCCCCATGTAGAAAAATAATTAAGTGCCTATTCTTATCAGAAACGGATTTAATAGATTTCTATGTATATTTATCAACAATATTCCACCCATAATCCCCATTTGGAAAAATATTTATATTCATAATTCTTATCAGAAATGGGTTAAATAGTTTCCTTTGTATGTTTATAAACAATATTCCACTCTTAATCCCCATATAGAAAAATAACATTATGCATATTCTTACCAGAAATGGGTTAAGTAGGTTTCAATGTAGATTTATAAACAATATTCCACCCAAAATACCCATATTGAAAAATAATTGTATGCATATTCTTATGAGAAATGGGTTAAATAGGCTCCTATGTATATTTATAAACAATATTCCACCCAAAATACCCATATAGAAAAATAATTGTATGCATATTCTTATGAGAAATGGATTAAATAGGTTCCTAAGTATATTTATGAACAATATTCAACCCATAATCCCCATGTAGAAAAATAATTATATGCATATTCTTATGAGAAATGGGTTAAATAGGTTCCTATGTGTATTTATAAACAATATTCCACCCAAAATCCCAATGTAGAATAATAATTATATGCATATTCTTATCATAAATGGGTTGAAAAGGTTCCTATGTATATTTATAAACAGTATTCCACCCATAATCCCCATATAGAAAAGTAATTATATGCATATTCTTATCAGAAATGCATTAATTCGTTCCTATATATAGATATAAACAATATTCCACCCATAATCCCCTTATAGAAAAAGAATGATATGCATATTCTTATCAAAAATGCATTAAATAGGTTATGCTTCATATATAATATGAACAGTAAATATACCTCTCAGTATGGAGGTTAAACACCCGTGAGGGAAGTGACAATAAGTGCTAATGTGAAAAACATTGGGAGGAACGGCGTGCTGACGTCACCACATACTACTACGCTGATTCCGGAAGCGACGGGAAGCGAATTGTAGCCGGCCGGCCATTGATTTTGTGAAGCGAATTTGTACGACATAATTGTAAGTGTAATTTTAATCTTAATTAAACTGTGTTAAACTTGCTACACTATGGGAGCCTCTTTCTGTTTATCCATATGGGTGATGAGCGTTTAACCCAACACCTAGAAGATTTGTGGTGGAGAGAAACAGTGGGATCCTTCATTTGCCAAGACCCGCGGCTGGGGTTTACAACCACATGCCTACTTGATCTCTGTGACAGGGGATCAATGGAGCTGGTAAGGGGCAGTATTCACATTGGTGGAGGAGTCCTGCTGTCATCACATCCTTCCTGGTGATATCACTGTGGTACATACACCGTATGGATCCCTGTCCTTAACCACTTTTTGAAGAAATTTTTCGTCAATGAACTTTTTTCATTTCAGATTGTTCTTTAATGGAGTAAATGTGCCATGTTCCTCGCTGGACAGGGTATCACATAGTTTTTCACATTAGCACTTATTGTCACTTCCCTCACGGGTGTTTAACCTCCATACTGAGAGGTATATTTTACTGTTCATATTATATATTAAGCATATCATTTCTTAGCGCAGCTACCTGTTGGAATATCTGTAATTTTAGTGTGGTTGTCTCACATTTTTATTTTGCAGCTGTTTGTTATTTTACACAATCTGTATATTTTATGTACGGGTTTTCTTTGGGATAACACGGTCATTTTTTCTGATATAATTGCTTTAAAAAGGTTCCCATGCATATTTATAAACAATATTCCACCCATAATCCCCATGTAGAAAAATAATTATATGCATATTCTTTTCCAAAATGGGTTAAATAGGTTACTATGTATATTTATAAACAATATTCCACCAATAATCCCCATGTAGAAAAATGTATATCTGCATATTCTTAACAGAAATGGGTTAAATAGGGTCCTATGAATATTTATAAACAATATTCCACCCATAATCACCATGTAGAAAAATAATTATATGCATATTCTTATCATAAATGGGTTAAATAGGTTCCTATGTATATTTATAAACAATATTCCACCCATAATCCCCATGTAGAAAAATAATGTTATGCATATTCTTGTCAGAAATGGGTTAAATAGGTTCCTATGTATATTTATAAACAATATTCCACCCATAATCCCCATGTAGAAAAATAATTATATTCATATTCTTATCAGAAATGGGTTAAATAGGTTCCTATGTATGTTTAGAGACAATATTCCACTCTTAATCCACATATAGAAAAATAACTATACATAATTCTTATCAGAAATGGGTTAAGTAGGTTCCTATGTATATTTATAAACAATATTCCACCCAAAATACCCTTATAGAAAAATAATTGTTTGCATATTCTTATGAGAAATGGGTTAAATAGGTTCCTAAGTATATTTATAAACAATATTCCACCCATAATCCCCATGTAGAAAAATAATTATATGCATATTCTTATCACAAATGGGTTAAATAGGTTCTTATGTATAGTTATAAACAATAATCCACCGATAATCCCCATGTAGAAAAATAATTATATGCATATTCTTATCAGAAATGGGTTAAATAGGTTCATATGTATATTTAAGAACAATATTCCACCCATAATCCCCATGTACAAAAATAATCATATTCTTATTCTTATCAGAAAATGGTTAAATAGGTTCCTTTGTATGTTTATAAACAATATTTCACTCTTAATCCCCATGTAGAAAAATAATTATATGCATATACTTATCAGAAATGGGTTAAGTAGGTTCCTATGTATATTTATAAACAATATTCCACCCAAAATACCCAAATAGAAAAATAATTATATTCATATTCTTATCAGAAATGGGTTAAATAGGTTCCTTTGTATGTTTAGAAACAATATTCCACTCTTAATCCCCATATAGAAAAATAACTTTATGCATATTCTTATCAGAAATGGGTTAAGTAGGTTCCTATGTATATTTATAAACAATATTCCACCCAAAATACCCATATGGAAAAATAATTGTATGCATGATTTTATGAGAAATGTGTTAAATAGGTTCCTAAGTATATTTATAAACAAAATTCCACCCATAATCCCCTTAAAGAAAAAGAATTATATGCATATTCTTATCAAAAATGGGTTAAATAGGTTCCAATGTATATTTATAAACAATATTCCACCCAAAATACCCATAAAGAGAAATAAATGTATGCATATTCTTATGAGAAATGGTTTAAATAGGTTCCTAAATATATTTATAAACAATATTCCACCCAAAATCACCATGTAGAAAAATAATTATATGCATATTCTTCTGAGAAATAGGTTAAATAGGTTCCTATGTAAAATTGTAAACAATATTCCACCCATAATCCCGAAGTAGAATAATAATTATATGCATATTCTTATCAGAAATGGGTTAAATAGGTTCCTATGTATATTTATAAACAATATTCCATCCATGATCCCCAAATCGAAAAGTAATTATATGCATATTCTTATCAGAAATGGGTTAAATAGGTTCCTATATATAGATAAAAACAATATTCCACCCATAATCCCCATATAGAAAAAGAATCATATGCATATTCTTATCTAAAATTGTTTAAATAGGGTCCTATGTATATTTATAAACAATATTCCACCAATAATCCCAATGTACAATAATAATTATATGCATATTCTTATCATAAATGGGTTAAATAGGTTCCTATGTATATTAATAAACAGTATTCCACTCTTAATCCCCATATAGAAAAATAACTATATGCATATTCTTATCAGAAATGGGTTAAATAGGTTCCTATATATAGATATAAACAATATTCCACCCATAATCCCCATATAGAAAAAGAATGATATGCATATTCTTATCAAAAATGGGTTAAATAGGTTCCCATGCATATTTATAAACAATATTCCACCCATAATCCCCTTGTAGAAAAATAATTATATGCACATTATTGTCCAAAATGGGTTAAATAGGTTACTATGTATATTTATAAACAATATTCCACCAATAAACTCCATGTAGAAAAATATATATCTGCATATTCTTATCAGAAATGGGTTAAATAGGGTCCTATGTATATTTATAAACAATATTCCACCCATAATCCCCATGTAGAAAAATAATTATATGCATATTCTTATCAGAAATGGGTTAAATAGCTTCTTATGTATATGCATAAACAATAATCCATGATAATCCCCATGTAGAAAAATAATTATATGCATATTCTTATCAGAAATGGGTTTAATAGGTTCATATGTATATTTAAAAACAATATTCCACCCATAATCCCCATGTACAAAAATAATCAAATATCAGAAATTGGTTAAATAGGTTCCTTTGTATGTTTATAAACAATATTTCACTCTTAATCCCCATATACAAAAATAATTGTATGCATATTCTTATGAGAAATGGGTTAAATAGTTTCTTAAGTATATTTAAAAACAATATTCCACCCATAATCCCTATGTAGAAAAATAATTATATGCATATTCTTATGAGAAATAGGTTAAAAGGTTTCTATGTAAATGTATAAACAATATTCCACCCATAATCCTGAAGTAGAATAATAATTATATACATATTGTTATCAGAAATGGGTTAAATAGGTTCCTATGTGTATTTATAAACAATATTCCACCCATAATCCCCATATAGAAAAGTAATTATATGCATATTCTTATCAGAAATGGGTTAAATAGGTTCCTATATATAGATATAAACAATATTCCACCCATAATCCCTATATAGAAAAAGAATGATATGCATATTCTTATCAAAAATGGGTTAAATAGGTTCCTATGTATATTTATAAACAATATTCCGCCCATAATCCCAATGTAGAAAAATAATTTTATGCATATTCATATCAGAAATAGGTTTAATTTTTATCTATATATGTTTAACTACAATATTCCACCCATAATCCCCATGTAGAAAAATAATTATATTCATATTCTTATCAGAAATGGGTTAAATAGTTTCCTTTGTATGTTTATAAACAATATTCTACCCATAATCCCAATGTAGAAAAATAATTTTTATGCATATTCATAACGGAAATAGGTTTAATTTTTTCCTATGCATGTTTAACTACAATATTCCACCCATAATCCCCATGTAGAAAAAAAATTAAGTGCCTATTCTTATCAGAAACTGATTTAATAGATTTCTATGTATATTTTCAACAATATTCCACCAATAATCCCCATGTAGAAAAATAATTATATTCATATTCTTATCAGAAATGGGTTAAATAGTTTCCTTTGTATGTTTATAAACAATATTCCATTCTTAATCCCCATATAGAAAAATAACTTTATGCATATTCTTATCAGAAATGGGTTAAGTAGGTTCCAATGTAGATTTATAAACAATATTCCACCGAAAATACCCATATAGAAAAATAATTGTATGCACATTCTTATGAGAACTGGGTTAAATAGGTTCCTAAGCATATTTATAAACAATATTCCACCCATAATCCCCATAAATAAAAGTAATTGTATGCATATTTTTTATCAGAAATAGGTTTAATATGTTGCTATGTATGTTTATAAAACAATATTCCACCCATAATCCCAATGTAGAAAAATAATTTTTATGCATATTCATAATGGAAATAGGTTTAATTTTTTCCTATGTATGTTTAACTACAATATTCCACCCATAATCCCCATGTAGAAAAATAATTAAGTGCCTATTCTTATCAGAAACGGATTTAATAGATTTCTATGTATATTTATCAACAATATTCCACCCATAATCCCCATTTGGAAAAATATTTATATTCATAATTCTTATCAGAAATGGGTTAAATAGTTTCCTTTGTATGTTTATAAACAATATTCCACTCTTAATCCCCATATAGAAAAATAACATTATGCATATTCTTACCAGAAATGGGTTAAGTAGGTTCCAATGTAGATTTATAAACAATATTCCACCCAAAATACCCATATAGAAAAATAATTGTATGCACATTCTTATGAGAACTGGGTTAAATAGGTTCCTAAACATATTTATAAACAATATTCCACCCATAATCCCCATAAATAAAAGTAATTGTATGCATATTTTTTTATCAGAAATAGGTTTAATATGTTGCTATGTATGTTTATAAACAATATTCCACCCATAATCCCAATGTAGAAAAATAATTTTTATGCATATTCATAACGGAAATAGGTTTAATTTTTTCCTATGTATGTTTAACTACAATATTCCACCCATAATCCCCATGTAGAAAAATAATTATATGCATATTCTTATCGGAAATGGGTTAAATAGGTTCTATGTTTATTTATAAACAAGATTCCACCCATAATCCCGATGTAGAAAAATAATTTTATACATATTCATATCAGAAATAGGTTTAATATATTCCTATGTATGTTTAACTACAATATTCCAACCATAATCCACACGTAGAAAAATAATTATATGCATATTCTTATCAGCAATGGGTTAAATAGCTACCTATGTATATTTACAATCAATATTCCACCGATAATTCACATGTAGAAAAATAATGAAATGCGTATTTTTATCAGAAATAGGGTTAATATGCTGCTATCTATCTTCATAAAATATTCTACCCATAATCCCCATGTAGAAAAATAATTGTATGCATATTCTTATGAGAAATGGGTTAAATAGGTTCCTATGTATATTTATAAGCAATATTCCACCCATAATCCATATGTAGAAAAATAATGATATGCCTATTATTATCAGAAATAAGTTTAATAAGTTGCTATGTATGTTTATCTACAATATTCCACACATAATCCCCATGTAGAAAAATAATTATATGCATATTCCTATCAGAAATGGGTTTAATAGGTTCCTATTAATATTTATAAACAAAATTCCACCCATAATCCCAATGTAGAAAAATAATTTTATGCATATTCATATCAGAAATAGGTTTAATTTTTATCTATATATGTTTAACTACAATATTCCACCCATAATCCCCATGTAGAAAAATAATTATATTCATATTCTTATCAGAAATGGGTTAAATAGTTTCCTTTGTATGTTTATAAACAATATTCTACCCATAATCCCAATGTAGAAAAATAATTTTTATGCATATTCATAACGGAAATAGGTTTAATTTTTTCCTATGCATGTTTAACTACAATATTCCACCCATAATCCCCATGTAGAAAAAAAATTAAGTGCCTATTCTTATCAGAAACTGATTTAATAGATTTCTATGTATATTTTCAACAATATTCCACCAATAATCCCCATGTAGAAAAATAATTATATTCATATTCTTATCAGAAATGGGTTAAATAGTTTCCTTTGTATGTTTATAAACAATATTCCATTCTTAATCCCCATATAGAAAAATAACTTTATGCATATTCTTATCAGAAATGGGTTAAGTAGGTTCCAATGTAGATTTATAAACAATATTCCACCGAAAATACCCATATAGAAAAATAATTGTATGCACATTCTTATGAGAACTGGGTTAAATAGGTTCCTAAGCATATTTATAAACAAT
Organism: Aquarana catesbeiana; assembly: GCF_042186555.1. Lineage (NCBI taxonomy): Eukaryota > Metazoa > Chordata > Amphibia > Anura > Ranidae > Aquarana > Aquarana catesbeiana. Next base: position 259,054,252 of record NC_133328.1, on the reverse strand, counting down.
ATTCCACCCAAAATCCCCATAAATAAAAGTAATTGTATGCATATTTTTTATCAGAAATAGGTTTAATATGTTGCTATGTATGTTTATAAAACAATATTCCACCCATAATCCCAATGTAGAAAAATAATTTTTATGCATATTCATAATGGAAATAGGTTTAATTTTTTCCTATGTATGTTTAACTACAATATTCCACCCATAATCCCCATGTAGAAAAATAATTAAGTGCCTATTCTTATCAGAAACGGATTTAATAGATTTCTATGTATATTTATCAACAATATTCCACCCATAATCCCCATTTGGAAAAATATTTATATTCATAATTCTTATCAGAAATGGGTTAAATAGTTTCCTTTGTATGTTTATAAACAATATTCCACTCTTAATCCCCATATAGAAAAATAACATTATGCATATTCTTACCAGAAATGGGTTAAGTAGGTTCCAATGTAGATTTATAAACAATATTCCACCCAAAATACCCATATAGAAAAATAATTGTATGCACATTCTTATGAGAACTGGGTTAAATAGGTTCCTAAGCATATTTATAAACAATATTCCACCCATAATCCCCATAAATAAAAGTAATTGTATGCATATTTTTTTATCAGAAATAGGTTTAATATGTTGCTATGTATGTTTATAAACAATATTCCACCCATAATCCCAATGTAGAAAAATAATTTTTATGCATATTCATAACGGAAATAGGTTTAATTTTTTCCTATGTATGTTTAACTACAATATTCCACCCATAATCCCCATGTAGAAAAATAATTATATGCATATTCTTATCGGAAATGGGTTAAATAGGTTCTATGTTTATTTATAAACAAGATTCCACCCATAATCCCGATGTAGAAAAATAATTTTATACATATTCATATCAGAAATAGGTTTAATATATTCCTATGTATGTTTAACTACAATATTCCAACCATAATCCACACGTAGAAAAATAATTATATGCATATTCTTATCAGCAATGGGTTAAATAGCTACCTATGTATATTTACAATCAATATTCCACCGATAATTCACATGTAGAAAAATAATGAAATGCGTATTTTTATCAGAAATAGGGTTAATATGCTGCTATCTATCTTCATAAAATATTCTACCCATAATCCCCATGTAGAAAAATAATTGTATGCATATTCTTATGAGAAATGGGTTAAATAGGTTCCTATGTATATTTATAAGCAATATTCCACCCATAATCCATATGTAGAAAAATAATGATATGCCTATTATTATCAGAAATAAGTTTAATAAGTTGCTATGTATGTTTATCTACAATATTCCACACATAATCCCCATGTAGAAAAATAATTATATGCATATTCCTATCAGAAATGGGTTTAATAGGTTCCTATTAATATTTATAAACAAAATTCCACCCATAATCCCCATGTAGAAAAATAATTATATGCATATTCTTATCAGAAATAGCTTAAGTAGGTTGCTATGTATATTTATAAACAATATTCCACCCATAATCCCCATAGAGAAAAGTAATTATATGCATATTCTTATCAGAAATGGGTTAAATAGGTTCCTATGTATATTTATAAAAAATATTCAACCCATAATCCATATGTAGAAAAATAATTATATGCCTATTATTATCAGAAATAGGTTTAATAAGTTGCTATGTCTGTTTATCTACAATATTCCACACATAATCCACATGTAGAAAAATAATTATATGCATATTCTTACCATAAATGGGTTAAATAGGTTCCTTTGTATATTTATAAACAGTATTCCACCCATAATCCCCATATAGAAAAGTAATTATATGCATATTCTTTTCAGAAATGGGTTAAATAGGTTCCTATATATAGATATAAACAATATTCCACCCATAATTCCCATATAGAAAAAGAATGATATGCATATTCTTATCAAAAATGGGTTAAATAGGTTACTATGTATATTTATAAACAATATTCCACCAATAATCCCAATGTAGAAAAATATATATCTGCATATTCTTATCAGAAATGGGTTAAATAGGGTCCTATGTATATTTATAAACAATATTCCACCCATAATCCCCATGTAGAAAAATAATTATATGCATATTCTTATCACAAATGGGTTAAATAGGTTCTTATGTATATTTATAAACAATAATCCACCGATAATCCCCATGTAGAACAATAATTATATGCATATTCTTATCAGAAATGGGTTAAATAGGTTCATATGTATATTTAAAAACAATATTCCACCCATAATCCCCATGTAAAAAAATAATCATATTCTTATCAGAAATTGGTTAAATAGGTTCCTTTGTATGTTTATAAACACTATTTCACTCTTAATCCCCATATAGAAAAATAACTATATGCATATTCTTATCAGAAATGGGTTAAATAGGGTCATATGTCTTTACTGTAAGAGCGGCAAGGATGTGGAATTCCCTTCCACAGGCGGTGGTCTCAGCGGGGAGCATTGATAGCTTCAAGAAACTATTAGATAATCACCTGAATGACCGCAATATACAGGGATATGTAATGTAATACTGACACATAATTCACACACATAGGTTGGACTTGATGGACTTGTGTCTTTTTTCAACCTCACCTACTATGTAACTATATGTATATTTATAAACAATATTCCACCCAAAATACAAATATAGAAAACTAATTGTATGCATATTCTTATGAGAAATGGATTAAATAGGTTCCTAAGTATATTTATAAACAATATTCCACCCATAATCCCTATGTAGAAAAATAATTATATGCATATTCTTATGAGAAATAGGTTAAATAGGTTTCTATGTAAATTTATAAACAATATTCCACCCATAATCCCGAAGTAGAATAATAATTATATACATATTCTTATCAGAAATAGGTTTAATTATTTCCTATATATGTTTAACTACAATATTCCACCCATAATCCCCATGTAGAAAAATAATTATATTCATATTCTTATCAGAAATGGGTTAAATAGGTTCCTTTGTATGTTTATAAACAATATTCCACTCTTAATCCCCATATAGAAAAATAACTATATGCATATTCTTATCAGAAATGGTTTAAGTAGGTTCCTATGTATATTTATAAACAATATTCAACTCAAAATACCCATATAGAAAAATAATTGTATGCATATTCTTATGAGAAATTGGTTAAATAGGTTCCTAAGTATATTTATAAACAATATTTAACACATAATCCCCATGAAGAAAAAGAATGTTATGCATATTCTTAAGAGAAATGGGTTAATAGGTTCCTATGTATATTTACAAACAATATTCCATCCATAATCAACATGTAGAAAAATAATGATATGCCTACTATTATCAGAAATAAGTTTAATATGTTGCTACGTATGTTTATAAACAATATTCAACCCATAATCCCAATGTACAAAAATAATTTTATGCATATTCATAACAGAAAAAGGTTTATTTTTTTCCTATGTATGTTTAACTACAATACTCCACACATAATCCCCATGTAGAAAAATAATTATATGCATATTCTTATCAGAAATGAGTTAAATTGGTTCCTATATATATTTATAAGCAATATTCAACCCATAATTCCCATATAGTAAATTAATTATATGCATATTCATATCAGAAATAGGTTTAATATATTGCTATGTATATTTATAAACAATATTCCACCCATAATCCCAATGTAGAAAAATAATTTTATGCATATTCATATCAGAAATATGTTTAATAAATTCCTATGTATGTTTGACTACAATATTCCACCCATAATCCCCATGCAGAAAAATAATTATATGCATATTCTTATGAGAAATAGGTTAAATAGGTTCCTATGTAAATTTTTAAACAATATTCCACCCATAATCCCAAAGTTAAATAATAATTATATGCATATTCTTATCAGAAATTGGTTAAATAGGTTCCTGTGTATATTTATAAACAATATTCCACTAGTAATCCCCATATCGAAAAGTAATTATATGCATATTCTTATCAGAAATTGGTTAAATAGGTTCCTATATATAGATATAAAAGATATTCCACCCATAATCCCCATATACAAAAAGAATGATATGCATATTCTTATCAAAAATGGGTTACATAGGTTCCTATGTATATTTATAAACAATATCCCACCCATAATTCCAATGTAGAAAAATAATTTTATGCATATTCATATCAGAAATAGGTTTAATTTTTTCCTATGTATGTTTAACTACAATATTCCACCCATAATCCCCATGTACAAAAAATAATTTTATTCATATTCTTATCAGAAATGGGTTAAATAGGTTCCTTTGTGTGTTTATAAACAATATTGCACTCTTAATCCCAATATAGAAAAATAACTATATGCATATTCTTATCAGAAATTGTTTAAGTAGGTTCATATGTATATTTATAAACAATATTCCACTAAAAATACCCATATAGAAAAATAATTGTATGCATATTCTTTTGAGAAATGGGTTAAATAGGTTCCTAAGTATTCGTGGTTTAGAAGCAATACAAAGTACAATGTATTATGAGACAGCCAAAGTTTCTTCAAATGTTAAATCCTTATGACATTGCAAAAAACAGGGCCTGTGAATACGAGCAATGTACAATACAGTGTATGGGACAACAAGAATACTGTATTAATACTGACGCATTTCAACCCTCACTGGGTCTTCTTCAGAGGATGGGATGTCCACTGTGGAAATGTAAACATATATCGAACACAGTATAAGACTCAATAATAGCAGACTCATGTGCATGCAGTGTAACCTATTTACGTAAATTCCATAATTACCTATCACAGGATTCCTGGCAGTACAGAGTATTTAAAGAAAAATAGTTCCTATTCACAGGCCCTGTTTTTTGCAATGTCATAAGGATTTAACATTTGAAGAAACCTTGGCTGTCTCATAATACATTGTACTTTGTGTTGCTTCTAAACCACGAATATTGTTTGTTGCAATTTTTATGCTGTATATAGTTCATGTCCTGACTTGAATTGTCAGAAGCTATTTATCTATTTTTATACAAACTTTTGTACTAATAAAATTAACCTTTTTTGACTACCCTTACTGAATCTTATTGGCTGCTTTAAAGCCCCGATAGGGGGTTGTCGTAGTTTCCTTATGCACTTTATAGGGTGCGCAGCCCCCCCATTTGTCTAAACTCATGTGAGTGTCCCCCACTGTCCAGGTTCCTAAGTATATTTATAAACAATATTTCACCTATAATCCCCATGTAGAAAAAGAATGATATGCATATTCTCATGAAAACATGGTTAAATAGGTTCCTATGTATATTTATAAACAATATTCCACCCATAATCCCAAAGTAGAAAAATTATTTTATGCATATTAATATCAGAAATAGGTTTAATATATTCCTATGTATATTTAACTACAATATTCCACCGATAATTTCCATGTAGAAAAATAATTCTATCCATATTCTTATCAGAAATGGGTGAAATAGGATCCTTAGTATATTTATAAACAATATTCCACCCATAATCCATATGTAGAAAAATAATGATATGCCTATTCTTATCAGAAATAGGATTAATATTTTGCTATGTATGTTTATCTACAATATTCCACCCATAATCCCCATGTAGAAAAAAAAAATTATATGCATATTCTTATCAGAAATGGGTTAAATAGGTTCCTATATATATTTATAAACAATATTCCACCCATAATCCCCATGTAGCAAAATAATTATATGCATATTAATTTCACAAATAGGTTTAAAATGTTTATATTAATATTTATTAACAATATTCCACCCATAAATCCCATGTTGAAAAATAACTTTATCCATAGTCATAACAGAAATAGGTTTAATTTTTTCCTATGTATGTTTTACTACAACATTCCACCCATAATCCCCATGTAGAAAAATAATTATATGCATATTCTTATCAGAAATGGGTTAAATAGGTTCCTATGTATATTTATAAACAATATTCCACCCATAATCCCCATGTAGAAAAGTAATTCTATGCATATTCTTATGAGAAATGGGTTAAATAGGTTCCTATGTATATTTATAAACAATATTCCACCCATAATCCCCCTATAGGAAAGTAATTATATGCATATTCTTATCAGAAATGGGTTAAATAGGTTCCTATATATAGATATAAACAATATTCCACCCATAATCCCCATATAGAAAAAGAATGATATGCATATTCTTATCAAAAATTGGTTAAATAGGTTCCTATGTATATTTATAAACAATATTCCACCCATAATCCCCATGTAAAAAAATAATCATATTCTTATCAGAAATTGGTTAAATAGGTTCCTTTGTATGTTTATAAACACTATTTCACTCTTAATCCCCATATAGAAAAATAACTATATGCATATTCTTATCAGAAATGGGTTAAATAGGGTCATATGTCTTTACTGTAAGAGCGGCAAGGATGTGGAATTCCCTTCCACAGGCGGTGGTCTCAGCGGGGAGCATTGATAGCTTCAAGAAACTATTAGATAATCACCTGAATGACCGCAATATACAGGGATATGTAATGTAATACTGACACATAATTCACACACATAGGTTGGACTTGATGGACTTGTGTCTTTTTTCAACCTCACCTACTATGTAACTATGTAACTATATGTATATTTATAAACAATATTCCACCCAAAATACAAATATAGAAAACTAATTGTATGCATATTCTTATGAGAAATGGATTAAATAGGTTCCTAAGTATATTTATAAACAATATTCCACCCATAATCCCTATGTAGAAAAATAATTATATGCATATTCTTATGAGAAATAGGTTAAATAGGTTTCTATGTAAATTTATAAACAATATTCCACCCATAATCCCGAAGTAGAATAATAATTATATACATATTCTTATCAGAAATAGGTTTAATTATTTCCTATATATGTTTAACTACAATATTCCACCCATAATCCCCATGTAGAAAAATAATTATATTCATATTCTTATCAGAAATGGGTTAAATAGGTTCCTTTGTATGTTTATAAACAATATTCCACTCTTAATCCCCATATAGAAAAATAACTATATGCATATTCTTATCAGAAATGGTTTAAGTAGGTTCCTATGTATATTTATAAACAATATTCAACTCAAAATACCCATATAGAAAAATAATTGTATGCATATTCTTATGAGAAATTGGTTAAATAGGTTCCTAAGTATATTTATAAACAATATTTAACACATAATCCCCATGAAGAAAAAGAATGTTATGCATATTCTTAAGAGAAATGGGTTAAATAGGTTCCTATGTATATTTATAAACAATATTCCACCCATAATCCCAATGTAGAATAATAATTATATGCATATTCTTATGAGAAATGGGTTAAATAGCTTCCTATGTATATTTACAAACAATATTCCATCCATAATCAACATGTAGAAAAATAATGATATGCCTACTATTATCAGAAATAAGTTTAATATGTTGCTACGTATGTTTATAAACAATATTCAACCCATAATCCCAATGTAGAAAAATAATTTTATGCATATTCATAACAGAAAAAGGTTTATTTTTTTCCTATGTATGTTTAACTACAATACTCCACACATAATCCCCATGTAGAAAAATAATTATATGCATATTCTTATCAGAAATGAGTTAAATTGGTTCCTATATATATTTATAAGCAATATTCAACCCATAATTCCCATATAGTAAATTAATTATATGCATATTCATATCAGAAATAGGTTTAATATATTGCTATGTATATTTATAAACAATATTCCACCCATAATCCCAATGTAGAAAAATAATTTTATGCATATTCATATCAGAAATATGTTTAATAAATTCCTATGTATGTTTGACTACAATATTCCACCCATAATCCCCATGCAGAAAAATAATTATATGCATATTCTTATGAGAAATAGGTTAAATAGGTTCCTATGTAAATTTTTAAACAATATTCCACCCATAATCCCAAAGTTAAATAATAATTATATGCATATTCTTATCAGAAATTGGTTAAATAGGTTCCTGTGTATATTTATAAACAATATTCCACTAGTAATCCCCATATCGAAAAGTAATTATATGCATATTCTTATCAGAAATTGGTTAAATAGGTTCCTATATATAGATATAAAAGATATTCCACCCATAATCCCCATATACAAAAAGAATGATATGCATATTCTTATCAAAAATGGGTTACATAGGTTCCTATGTATATTTATAAACAATATCCCACCCATAATTCCAATGTAGAAAAATAATTTTATGCATATTCATATCAGAAATAGGTTTAATTTTTTCCTATGTATGTTTAACTACAATATTCCACCCATAATCCCCATGTACAAAAAATAATTATATTCATATTCTTATCAGAAATGGGTTAAATAGGTTCCTTTGTGTGTTTATAAACAATATTGCACTCTTAATCCCAATATAGAAAAATAACTATATGCATATTCTTATTAGAAATTGTTTAAGTAGGTTCATATGTATATTTATAAACAATATTCCACCCATAATCCCCATGTAAAAAAAAATCATATTCTTATTCTTATCAGAAATTGGTTAAATAGGTTCCTTTGTATGTATATAAACACTATTTCACTCTCAATCCCCATATAGAAAAATAACTATATGCATATTCTTATCAGAAATGGGTTAAATAGGGTCATATGTATATTTATAAACAATATTCCACCCAAAATACAAATATAGAAAACTAATTTTATGCATATCCTTATGAGAAATGGATTAAATAGGTTCCTAAGTATATTTATAAACAATATTCCACCCATAATCCCTATGTAGAAAATTAATTATATGCATATTCTTATGAGAAATAGGTTAAATAGGTTTCTATGTAAATTTATAAACAATATTCCACCCATAATCCCGAAGTAGAATAATAATTATATAAATATTCTTATCAGAAATAGGTTTAATTATTTCCTATATATGTTTAACTACAATATTCCACCCATAATCCCCATGTAGAAAAATAATTATATTCATATTCTTATCAGAAATGGGTTAAATAGGTTCCTTTGTATGTTTATAAACAATATTCCACTCTTAATCCCCATATAGAAAAATAACTATATGCATATTCTTATCAGAAATGGTTTAAGTAGGTTCCTATGTATATTTATAAACAATATTCCACTCAAAATACCCATATAGAAAAATAATTGTATGCATATTCTTAAGAGAAATGGGTTAAATAGGTTCCTATGTATATTTATAAACATTATTCCACCCATAATCCCAATGTAGAATAATAATTATATGCATATTCTTATGAGAAATGGGTTAAATAGCTTCCTATGTATATTTACAAACAATATTCCATCCATAATCAACATGCAGAAAAATAATGATATGCCTACTATTATCAGAAATAAGTTTAATATGTTGCTACGTATGTTTATAAACAATATTCCACCCATAATCCCAATGTAGAAAAATAATTTTATGCATATTCATAACAGAAAAAGGTTTAATTTTTTCCTATGTATGTTTAACTACAATACTCCACACATAATCCCCATGTAGAAAAATAATTATATGCATATTCTTATCAGAAATGAGTTAAATTGGTTCCTATATATATTTATAAGCAATATTCAACCCATAATTCCCATATAGTAAATTAATTATATGCATATTCATATCAGAAATAGGTTTAATATATTGCTATGTATATTTATAAACAATATTCCACCCATAATCCCAATGTAGAAAAATAATTTTATGCATATTCATATCAGAAATATGTTTAATAAATTCCTATGTATGTTTGACTACAATATTCCACCCATAATCCCCATGTAGAAAAATAATTATATGCATATTCTTATGAGAAATAGGTTAAATAGGTTCCTATGTAAATTTTTAAACAATATTCCACCCATAATCCCGAAGTTAAATAATAATTATATGCATATTCTTATCAGAAATTGGTTAAATAGGTTCCTGTGTATATTTATAAACAATATTCCACTAGTAATCCCCATATACAAAAAGAATGATATGCATATTCTTATCAAAAATGGGTTACATAGGTTCCTATGTATATTTATAAACAATATCCCACCCATAATTCCAATGTAAAAAAATAATTTTATGCATATTCATATCAGAAATTGGTTTAATTTTTTCCTATGTATGTTTAACTACAATATTCCACCCATAATCCCCATGTACAAAAAATAATTATATTCATATTCTTATCAGAAATGGGTTAAATAGGTTCCTTTGTATGTTTATAAACAATATTGCACTCTTAATCCCAATATAGAAAAATAACTATATGCATATTCTTATCAGAAATAGTTTAAGTAGGTTCATATGTATATTTATAAACAATATTCCACTAAAAATACCCATATAGAAAAATAATTGTATGCATATTCTTTTGAGAAATGGGTTAAATAGGTTCCTAAGTATTCGTGGTTTAGAAGCAATACAAAGTACAATGTATTATGAGACAGCCAAGGTTTCTTCAAATGTTAAATCCTTATGACATTGCAAAAAACAGGGCCTGTGAATACGAGCAATGTACAATACAGTGTATGGGACAACAAGAATACTGTATTAATACTGACGCGTTTCAACCCTCACTGGGTCTTCTTCAGAGGATGGGTTGTCCACTGTGGAAATGTAAACATATATCGAACACAGTATAAGACTCAATAATAGCAGACTCATGTGCATGCAGTGTAACATATTTACGTAAATTCCATAATTACCTATCACAGGATTCCTGGCAGTACAGAGTATTTAAAGAAAAATAGTTTTCTTTATTAAAACAGGCCCTGTTTTTTGCAATGTCATAAGGATTTAACATTTGAAGAAACCTTGGCTGTCTCATAATACATTGTACATTGTGTGTTGCTTCTAAACCACGAATATTGTTTGTTGCAATTTTTATGCTGTATATAGTTCTGACTTGAATTGTCAGAAGCTTCTTATCTATTTTTATACAAACTTTTGTACTAATAAAATTAACCTTTTTTGACTACCCTTACTGAATCTTATTGGCTGCTTTAAAGCCCCGATAGGGGGTTGTCGTAGTTTCCTTATGCACTTTATAGGGTGCGCAGTCCCCCCATTTGTCTACACTCATGTGAGTGTCCCCCGCTGTCCAGGTTCCTAAGTATATTTATAAACAATATTCCACCTATAATCCCCATGTAGAAAAAGAATGATATGCATATTCTCATGAAAACATGGTTAAATAGGTTCCTATGTATATTTATAAACAATATTCCACCCATAATCCCAATGTAGAAAAATGATTTTATGCATATTAATATCAGAAATAGGTTTAATATATTCCTATGTATATTTAACTACAATATTCCATCCATAATTTCCATGTAGAAAAATAATTCTATCCACATTCTTATCAGAAATGGGTGAAATAGGATCCTTAGTATATTTATAAACAATATTACACCCATAATCCATATGTAGAAAAATAATGATATGCCTATTCTTATCAGAAATAGGATTAATATTTTGCTATGTATGTTTATCTACAATATTCCACACATAATCCCCATGTAGAAAAAAAAAAATGATATGCATATTCTTATCAGATATGGGTTAAATAGGTTCCTATATATATTTATAAACAATATTCCACCCATAATCCCCATGTAGCAAAATAATTATATGCATATTAATTTCACAAATAGGTTTAAAATGTTTATATTAATATTTATTAACAATATTCCACCCATAAATCAAATGTTGAAAAATAATTGTATCCATATTCATAACAGAAATAGGTTTAATTTTTTCCTATGTATGTTTTACTACAACATTCCACCCATAATCCCCATGTAGAAAAATAATTATATGCATATTCTTATCAGAAATGGGTTAAATAGGTTCCTATGTATATTTATAAACAATATTCCACCCATAATCCCCATGTAGAAAAGTAATTCTATGCATATTCTTATCAGAAATGGGTTAAATAGGTTCCTATGTATATTTATAAACAATATTCCACCCATAATCCCCATATAGGAAAGTAATTATATGCATATTCTTATCAGAAATGGGTTAAATAGGTTCCTATGTATATTTATAAACAATATTCCACCCATAATCCCAATGCAGAAAAATTATTTTATGCATATTCATATCAGAAATAGGTTTAATTTTTTCCTATGTATGTTTAACTACAATATTCCACATATAATCCCCATATAGAAAAATAATTATATTCATATTCTTATCAGATATGGGTTAAATAGGTTCTTTTGTATGTTTATAAACAATATTCCACTCTTAATCCCCAGATAGAAAAATAACTATATGGATATTCTTATCAGAAATGGGTTAAGTAGGTTCCTATGTATATTTATAAACATTATTCCACCCTAAATTCCCATATAGAAAAATAATTGTATGCATATTCATATCAGAAATGGGTTAAATAGGTTCCTATGTATATTTATAAACAATATTCCACCCAAAATACCTGTATAGAAAAATAATTGTATGCAAATTCTTATGAGAAATTGGTTAAATAGGTTCCTAAGTATATATAAAAACAATATTCCACCCATAATCCCCATGTAGAAAAATAATTAAATGCATATTCTTATGAGAAATAGGTTAAATAGGTTCCCATGTAAATTTATAAACAATATTCCACCATAATCCCGAAGTAGAATAATAATTATAAGCATATTCTTATCATAAATGGGTTAAATAGGTTCCAATGTATATTTATAAACAGTATTCCACCCATAATCCCCATATAGAAAAGTAATTATATACATATTCTTATCAGAAATGGGTTAAATAGGTTCCTATATATAGATATAAACAATATTCCACCCATAATCCCCGTATATAAAAAGAATGATATGCATATTCTTATCAAAAATGGGTTAAATAGGTTCCCATGCATATTTATAAACAATATTCCACCCATAATCCCCATGTAGAAATATAATTATATGCATATTCTTGTCCAAAATCGGTTAAATAGGTTACTATGTATATTTATAAACAATATTCCACCAATTATCCCCATGTAGAAAAATATATATCTGTATATTCTTATCAGAAATGGGTTAAATAGGGTCATATGTATATTTATAAACAATATTCCACCCAAAATACAAATATAGAAAACTAATTGTATGCATATTCTTATGAGAAATAGGTTAAATAGGTTTCTATGTAAATTTATAAACAATATTCCACCCATAATCCCGAAGTAGAATAATAATTATATAAATATTCTTATCAGAAATAGGTTTAATTATTTCCTATATATGTTTAACTACAATATTCCACCCATAATCCCCATGTAGAAAAATAATTATATTCATATTCTTATCAGAAATGGGTTAAATAGGTTCCTTTGTATGTTTATAAACAATATTCCACTCTTAATCCCCATATAGAAAAATAACTATATGCATATTCTTATCAGAAATGGTTTAAGTAGGTTCCTATGTATATTTATAAACAATATTCCACTCAAAATACCCATATAGAAAAATAATTCTATGCATATTCTTATGAGAAATGGGTTAAATAGGTTCCTAAATATATTTATAAACAATATTCCACCCATAATCCCCATGAAGAAAAAGAATGATATGCATATTCTTAAGAGAATGGGTTAAATAGGTTCCTATGTATATTTATAAACAATATTCCACCCATAATCCCAATGTAGAATAATAATTATATGCATATTCTTATCATAAATGGGTTAAATAGATTCCTATGTATATTTACAAACAATATTTCATCCATAATCAACATGCAGAAAAATAATGATATGCCTACTATTATCAGAAATAAGTTTAATATGTTGCTACGTAGGTTTATAAACAATATTCCACCCATAATCCCAATGTAGAAAAATAATTTTATGCATATTCATAACAGAAAAATGTTTAATTTTTTCCTATGTATGTTTAACTACAATACTCCACACATAATCCCCATGTAGAAAAATAATTATATGCATATTCTTATCAGAAATGAGTTAAATTGGTTCCTATATATATTTATAAGCAATATTCAACCCATAATTCCCATATAGTAAATTAATTTTATGCATATTCATATCAGAAATATGTTTAATAAATTCCTATGTATGTTTGACTACAATATTCCACCCATAATCCCCATGTAGAAAAATAATTATATGCATATTCCTATGAGAAATAGGTTAAATAGGTTCCTATGTAAATTTTTAAACAATATTCCACCCATAATCCCGAAGTTAAATAATAATTATATGCATATTCTTATCAGAAATTGGTTAAATAGATTCCTGTGTATATTTATAAACAATATTCTACTAGTAATCCCCATATCGAAAAGTAATTATATGCATATTCTTATCAGAAATTGGTTAAATAGGTTCCTATATATAGATATAAAAAATATTCCAAACATAATCCCCATATACAAAAAGAATGGTATGCATATTCTTATCAAAAATGGGTTACATAGGTTCCTATGTATATTTATAAACAATATCCCACCCATAATCCCAATGTAGAAAAATAATTTTATGCATATTCATATCAGAAATAGGTTTAATTTTTTCCTATGTATGTTTAACTACAATATTCCACCCATAATCCCCATGTACAAAAATTAATTATATTCATATTCTTATCAGAAATGGGTTAAATAGGTTCCTTTGTATGTTTATAAACAATATTGCACTCTTAATCCCAATATAAAAAAATAACTATATGCATATTCTTATCAGAAATTGTTTAAGTAGGTTCATATGTATATTTATAAACAATATTCCACTCAAAATACCCATATAGAAAAATAATTGTATGCATATTCTTTTGAGAAATGGGTTAAATAGGTTCCTAGGTATTCGTGGTTTAGAAGCAATACAAAGTACAATGTATTATGAGACAGCCAAGGTTTCTTCAAATGTTAAATCCTTATATTATTGCAAAAAAACGGTCCTGTGAATAGGAGCAATGTACAATACAGTGTATGGGACAACAAGAATACTGTATTAATACTGACGCGTTTCAACCCTCACTGGGTCTTCTTCAGAGGATGGGTTGTCCACTGTGGAAATGTAAACATATATCGAACACAGTATAAGACTCAATAATAGCAGACTCATGTGCATGCAGTGTAACATATTTACGTAAATTCCATAATTACCTATCACAGGATACCTGGCAGTACAGAGTATTTAAAGAAAAATAGTTCCTATTCACAGGCCCTGTTTTTTGCAATGTCATAAGGATTTAACATTTGAAAAAACCTTGGCTGTCTCATAATACATTGTACTTTGTGTTGCTTCTAAACCACGAATATTGTTTGTTGCAATTTTTATGCTGTATATAGTTCATGTCCTGACTTGAATTGTCAGAAGCTATTTATCTATTTTTATACAAACTTTTGTACTAATAAAATTAACCTTTTTGACTACCCTTACTGAATCTTATTGGCTACTTTAAAGCCCCGATAGGGGGTTGTCGTAGTTTCCTTATGCACTTTATGGGGTGCGCAGCCCCCCCATTTGTCTACACTCATGTGAGTGTCCCCCGCTGTCCAGGTTCCTAAGTATATTTATAAACAATATTCCACCTATAATCCCCATGTAGAAAAAGAATGATATGCATATTCTCATGAAAACATGGTTAAATAGGTTCCTATGTAAAATTTTAAACAATATTCCACCCATAATCCCGAAGTTAAATAATAATTATATGCATATTCTTATCAAAAATTGGTTAAATAGGTTCCTGTGTATATTTATAAACAATATTCCACTAAAA
The DNA here is from genome assembly GCF_042186555.1 of Aquarana catesbeiana. Lineage (NCBI taxonomy): Eukaryota > Metazoa > Chordata > Amphibia > Anura > Ranidae > Aquarana > Aquarana catesbeiana. The sequence continues at coordinate 259,038,461 of NC_133328.1, read as the reverse complement.
ATACCCATATAGAAAAATAATCATATGCATATTCTTATGAGAAATGGGTTAAATAGGTTCCTATGTATATTTATAAACAATATTACACAAATAATCCCCAAGTATAAAAATAATGATATGCACATCCTTATCAGAAATGGGTTAAATAGGTTCACATGTATATTTATAAACAATATTCCACCCATAATCCCCATGTAGAAAAAAAATCATATTCTTATTCTTATCAGAAATGGGTTAAATAGGTTCCTTTATATGTATAAAAACAATATTTCACTCTTAATCCCCATATAGAACAATAACTATATGCATATCATTATCGGAAATGGGTTAAATAGGTTCCTATGTATATTTATAAACAATATTCCACCCATAATCCCCATGTAGAAAAAGAATGATATGCAAATTTTTATGAGAAATGGGTTAAATTGGTTCCTATGTATATTTATAAACAATATTCCACACACAATACCTGTATAGAAAAATAATTGTATGCATATTCTTATGAGAAATGGGTTAAATAGGTTCCTAAGTATATTTATAAACAATATTCCACCCATAATCCCCATGTAGAAAAATAATTATATTCCTATTCTTATCAGAAATGGGTTAAATCGGATCCTTTGTATGTTTATAAACAATATTCCACCCATAATCCCCATGTAGAAAAATAATCATATTCTTATTCTTATCAGAAATTGGTTACATAGGTTCCCATGCATATTTATAAATAATATGTCACTCTTAATCCCCATATAGAAAAATAATTATATGCACATTCTTGTCCAAAATGGGTTAAATAGGTTACTATGTATATTTATAAACAATATTCCACCAATAAACCCCATGTAGAAAAATAATGATATGCAAATTTTTATGAGAAATGGGTTAAATAGGTTCCTATGTATATTTATAAACAATATTCCACCCATAATCCCCATAAAGAAAAAGAATTATATGCATATTCTTATCAAAAATGGGTTAAATAGGTTCAAATGTATATTTATAAATAATATTCCACCCAAAATACCCATGTAGAAAAATAATTATATGCATATTCTTCTGAGAAATAGGTTAAATAGGTTCCTATGTAAATTTATAAACAATATTCCACCCATAATCCCGAAGTAGAATAATAATTATATGCATATTCTTATCAGAAATGGGTTAAATAAGTTCCTATGTATATTTATAAACAATATTCCATCCATGATCCCCATATAGAAAAGTAATTATATGCATATTCTTATCAGAAATGGGTTAAATAGGTTCCTATATATAGATATAAATAATATTCCACCCATAATCCCCATATAGAAAAAGCATTATATGCATATTCTTATAAAAAATGGGTTAAATAGGGTCCTATGTATATTTATAAACAATATTCCACCAATAATCCCAATGTAGAATAATAATTATATGCATATTCTTATCATAAATGGGTTAAATAGGTTCCTATGTATATTTATAAACAGTATTTCACCCATAATCCCCATATAGAAAAGTAATTATATGCATATTCTTATCAGAAATGGGTTAAATAGGTTCCTATATATAGATATAAACAATATTCCACCCATAATCCCCATATAGAAAAAGAATGATATGCATATTCTTATCAAAAATGGGTTAAATAGGTTTCCATGCATGTTTATAAACAATATTCCACCCATAATCCCCATGTAGAAAAATAGTTATATGCATATTCTTATCAGAAATGGGTTAAATAGGTTCATGTGTATATTTATAAACAATATTCCACCCATAATCCCCATGTAGAAAAATAATCATATTTTTATTCTTATCAGAAATTGGTTACATAGGTTCCTTTGTATGTTTATAAATAATATGTCACTCTTAATCCCCATATAGAAAAATAACTATATGCATATTCTTATCAGAAATGGGTTAAATAGGTTCCTATATATAGATATAAACAATATTCCACCCGTAATCCCCGTATAAAAAAAGAATGATATGCATATTCTTATCAAAAATGGGTTAAATAGGTTTCCATGCATATTTAAAAAACAATATTCTACCCATAATCCCCGTATAGAAAAAGAATGATATGCATATTCTTATCAAAAATGGGTTAAATAGGTTCCCATGCATATTTATAAACAATATTCCACCTGTAATCCCCTTGTAGAAAAATAATTATATGCACATTCTTGTCCAAAATGGTTTAAATAGGTTACTATGTATATTTATAAACAATATTCCACCAATAAACCCCAGGTAGAAAAATATATATCTGCATATTCTTATCAGAAATGGGTTAAATAGGGTCCTATGTATATTTATAAACAATATTCCACCCATAATCCCCATGTAGAAAAATAATCATATATCAGAAATTGGTTAAATAGGTTCCTTTGTATGTTCATAAACAATATTTTACTCTTAATCCCCATATAGAAAAATAACTATATGCATATTCTTATCAGAAATTGGTTAAGTAGGTTCCTATGTATATTTATAAACAATATTCCACCCAAAATACCCATATATAAAAATAATTGTATGCATATTCTTATGATAAATGGGTTAAATAGTTTCTTAAGTATATTTATAAACAATATTCCACCCATAATCCCTATGTAGAAAAATAATTGTATGCATATTCTTATGAGAAATAGGTTAAAAAAGTTTCTATGTAAATTTATAAACAATATTCCACCCATAATCTTGAAGTAGAATAATAATTATATACATATTCTTATCAGAAATGGGTTAAATAGGTTCCTATGTATATTTATGAACAATATTCCGCCCATAATCCCAATGTAGAAAAATAATTTTATGCATATTCATATCAGAAATAGGTTTAATTTTTATCTATATATGTTTAACTACAATATTCCACCCATAATTCCCATGTAAAAAAATAGTTATATTCATATTCTTATCAGAAATGGGTTAAGTAGGTTCCTATGTATATTTATAAAAAATATTGTATCCAAAATAATTGTATGCATATTCCTAGGGAAAAAGGGTTAAATGGGTTCCTAAGTATATTTATAAACAACATTCCACCCCTAAAACCCTTGTAGAAAAATAATTATATGCATATTCTTATGAGAAATGGGTTAAATAGGTTCCTATGTAGATTTAAAAACAATATTCCACCCACAATGCTCATATAGAAAAATGATTGTATATTCATATGAAAAATATGTTAAATACGTTCCTAAGTATATTTCTAAACAATATTCCACCCATAATGCCCGAGTAGAAAAAAATGTATATGCATATTCGTATCAGAAATTGGGTTAAATAGGTTCCAATGTATATTTATAAACAATATTCCACCCATAATCCCCATGTAGAAAAATAATTATATGCATATTCGTATCAGAAATGTGTTAAATAGGTTCCAATCTATATTTATGAACAACATTCCACCCATTATCCCCATGTAGAAAAATAATTTTAATGCATATTTATATCAAAAAAAGGTTTAATATATTCCTATGTAGGCATAACTACAGTATTCCACCCATAATTTCCGTGTAGAAAAATTATTATATGCATAATCTTATCAGAAATTGGTTAAATAGGTTCATATGTATATTTATAAACAATATTCCACCGATAATTCACATGTAGAGAATAATGAAATGCGTATTTTTATTAGAAATAGGTTAAATATGTTGCTATCTATCTTTTTATAAAATATTCTACCCATAATCCCCATGTAAAAAAATAATTATATTCATATTCTTATCAGAAATGGGTGAAATATGTGCCTTTGTATGTTTATAAACAATATGCCATTCTTAATCCCCACATAGAAAAATAACTTTATGCATATTCTTATCAGAAATGGGTTAAGTAGGTTCCTATGTGTATTTATAAACAATATTCCACCCAAAATACCCATATAGAAAACAATATTCCACCCATAATCCCCATGTAGAAAAATAATTAAATGCATATTCTTATCAGAAATGGGTAAATAGCTACCTATGTATATTTATAATCAATATTCCACCGATAATTCACATGTAGAAAAATAATGAAATGCATATTTTTATCAGAAATAGGGTTAATATGCTGCTATCTATCTTTAAAAAATATTCTACCCATAATCCCCATGTAGAAAAATAATTGTATGCATATTCTTATGAGAAATGGGTTAAATAGGTTCCTAAGTATATTTATAAACAATATTCCACCCATAATCCCCATAGAGAAACGTAATTATATGCATACTCTTATCAGAAATGGGTTAAATAGGTTCCTATGTATATTTATAAACAATATTCCACCCATAATCCATATGTAGAAATAAATGATATGCCTATTATTATCAGAAATAGTTTTAATAAGTTGCTATGTCTGTTTATCTACAATATTCCACACATAATCCCCATGTAGAAAAATAATTATATGCATATTCATATCAGAAATGGGTTAAATATGTTCCTATGTATATTTATAAACAATATTCCACCCATAATCCCCATGTAGAAAAAAATTATATTCATATTCTTATCAGAAATGTTTTAAATATGTTCCTATATATATATATAAGCAATATTCAACCCATAATCCCCATATAGAAAAATAATTATATGCATATTCATTTCAGAAATGGGTTAAATATGTTCCTATGTATATTTATAAACAATATTCCACCCATAATCCCCATGTAGAAAAATAATTATATTCATATTCTTATCAGAAATGGGTTAAATAGTTTCCTTTGTATGTTTTTAAACAATATTCCACTCTTAATCACCATATAAAAAAATAACTTTATGCATATTCTTTTTAGAAATGGGTTAAGTAGGTTCCAATGTAGATTTATAAACAATATTCCACCCAAAATACCCATATAGAAAAATAATTGTATGCACATTCTTATGAGAAATGGGTTAAATAGGTTGCTAAACAGATTTATAAAAAATATTCCACCCATAATCCTCATAGATAAAAGTAATTGTATGCATATTTTTTATCAGAAATAGGTTTAATATGTTGTTATGTATGTTTATAAAACAATATTCCCCCCATAATCCCAATGTAGAAAAATAACTTTTATGCATATTCATAACGGAAATAGGTTTAATTTTTTCCTATGTATGTTTAACTACAATATTCCACCCATAATCCCCATGTAGAAAAATAATTAAGTGCCTATTCTTATCAGAAACGGATTTAATAGATTTCTATGTATATTTATCAACAATATTCCACCCATAATCCCCATGTAGAAAAATAATTATATTCATATTCTTATCAGAAATGGTTTAAGTAGGTTCCAATGTAGATTTATAAACAATATTCCACCCATAATCCCAATGTAGAAAAATAATTTTTATGCATATTCATAACGGAAATAGGTTTAATTTTTTCCTATGTATGTTTAACTGCAATATTCCACCCATAATCCCCATGTAGAAAAATAATTATATGCATATTCTTATCGGAAATGGGTTAAATAGGTTCCTATGTTTATTTATAAACAATATTCCACCCATAATCCCCATGTAGAAAAATAATTTTATACATATTCATATCAGAAATAGGTTTAATATATTCCTATGTATGTTTAACTACAATATTCCAACCATAATCCACACGTAGAAAAATAATTATATGCATATTCTTATCAGAAATGGGTAAATAGCTACCTATGTATATTTATAAACAATATTCCACCCATAATCCCCATGTAGAAATAAATTATATTCATATTCTTATCAGAAATTTTTTAAATATGTTCCTATATATATATATAAGCAATATTCAACCCATAATCCCCATATAGAAAAATAATTATATGCATATTCATTTCAGAAATGGGTTAAATATGTTCCTATGTATATTTATAAACAATATTCCACCCATAATCCACATGTAGAAAAATAATTATATTCATATTCTTATCAGAAATGGGTTAAATAGGTTCCTTTGTTTGTTAATAAACAATATTCAACTCTTAATCCCCATATAGAAAAATAACTTTATGCATATTCTTATCAGAAATGGGTTAAGTAGGTTCCTATGTATATTTATAAAAAATATTGTATCCAAAATAATTGTATGCATATTCCTAGGGAAAAAGGGTTAAATGGGTTCCTAAGTATATTTATAAACAACATTCCACCCCTAAAACCCTTGTAGAAAAATAATTATATGCATATTCTTATGAGAAATGGGTTAAATAGGTTCCTATGTAGATTTAAAAACAATATTCCACCCACAATGCTCATATAGAAAAATGATTGTATATTCATATGAAAAATATGTTAAATACGTTCCTAAGTATATTTCTAAACAATATTCCACCCATAATGCCCGAGTAGAAAAAAATGTATATGCATATTCGTATCAGAAATTGGGTTAAATAGGTTCCAATGTATATTTATAAACAATATTCCACCCATAATCCCCATGTAGAAAAATAATTATATTCATATTCTTATCAGAAATGGGTTAAATAGGTTCCTTTGTTTGTTAATAAACAATATTCAACTCTTAATCCCCATATAGAAAAATAACTATATGCATATTCTTATCAGAAATGGGTTAAGTAGGTTCCTATGTATATTTATAAACAATATTGTACCCAAAATGCCCATATAGAAAAATAATTGTATGCATATTCTTATGGGAAATGGGTTAAATGGGTTCCTAAGTATATTTATAAACAATATTCCACCCATAATCCCCATAGAGAAAAGTAATTATATGAATATTCTTATTAGAAATGGGTTAAATAGGTTCCTATGTATATTTATAAACAATATTCCACCCATAATGCATATGTAGAAAAATAATGATATGCCTATTATTATCAGAAATAGGTTTAATAAGTTGCTATGTATGTTTATCTGCAATATGCCACGCATAATCCCCATGTAGAAAAATAATTATATGCATATCCCTATCAGAAATGGGTTTAATATGTTCCTATGTATTTGTATAAACAATATTCCACCCATAATCCCCATGTAGAAAAATAATTATATTCATATTCTTACCAGAAATGGGTTAAATAGGTTCCTTTGTATGTTTATAAACAATATTCCACTCTTAATCCCCACATAGAAAAATAACTATATGCATATTCTTATCAGAAATGGGTTAAGTAGGTTCCTATGTATATTTATAAAAAATATTGTATCCAAAATAATTGTATGCATATTCCTAGGGAAAAAGGGTTAAATGGGTTCCTAAGTATATTTATAAACAACATTCCACCCCTAAAACCCTTGTAGAAAAATAATTATATGCATATTCTTATGAGAAATGGGTTAAATAGGTTCCTATGTAGATTTAAAAACAATATTCCACCCACAATGCTCATATAGAAAAATGATTGTATATTCATATGAAAAATATGTTAAATACGTTCCTAAGTATATTTCTAAACAATATTCCACCCATAATGCCCGAGTAGAAAAAAATGTATATGCATATTCGTATCAGAAATTGGGTTAAATAGGTTCCAATGTATATTTATAAACAATATTCCACCCATAATCCCATGTAGAAAAATAATTATATGCATATTCGTATCAGAAATGTGTTAAATAGGTTCCAATCTATATTTATGAACAACATTCCACCCATTATCCCCATGTAGAAAAATAATTTTAATGCATATTTATATCAAAAAAAGGTTTAATATATTCCTATGTAGGCATAACTACAGTATTCCACCCATAATTTCCGTGTAGAAAAATTATTATATGCATAATCTTATCAGAAATTGGTTAAATAGGTTCATATGTATATTTATAAACAATATTCCACCGATAATTCACATGTAGAAAATAATGAAATGCGTATTTTTATTAGAAATAGGTTAAATATGTTGCTATCTATCTTTTTATAAAATATTCTACCCATAATACCCATGTAAAAAAATAATTATATTCATATTCTTATCAGAAATGGGTGAAATATGTGCCTTTGTATGTTTATAAACAATATGCCATTCTTAATCCCCACATAGAAAAATAACTTTATGCATATTCTTATCAGAAATGGGTTAAGTAGGTTCCTATGTGTATTTATAAACAATATTCCACCCAAAATACCCATATAGAAAACAATATTCCACCCATAATCCCCATGTAGAAAAATAATTAAATGCATATTCTTATCAGAAATGGGTAAATAGCTACCTATGTATATTTATAATCAATATTCCACCGATAATTCACATGTAGAAAAATAATGAAATGCATATTTTTATCAGAAATAGGGTTAATATGCTGCTATCTATCTTTAAAAAATATTCTACCCATAATCCCCATGTAGAAAAATAATTGTATGCATATTCTTATGAGAAATGGGTTAAATAGGTTCCTAAGTATATTTATAAACAATATTCCACCCATAATCCCCATAGAGAAACGTAATTATATGCATACTCTTATCAGAAATGGGTTAAATAGGTTCCTATGTATATTTATAAACAATATTCCACCCATAATCCATATGTAGAAATAAATGATATGCCTATTATTATCAGAAATAGTTTTAATAAGTTGCTATGTCTGTTTATCTACAATATTCCACACATAATCCCCATGTAGAAAAATAATTATATGCATATTCATATCAGAAATGGGTTAAATATGTTCCTATGTATATTTATAAACAATATTCCACCCATAATCCCCATGTAGAAAAAAATTATATTCATATTCTTATCAGAAATGTTTTAAATATGTTCCTATATATATATTATAAGCAATATTCAACCCATAATCCCCATATAGAAAAATAATTATATGCATATTCATTTCAGAAATGGGTTAAATATGTTCCTATGTATATTTATAAACAATATTCCACCCATAATCCCCATGTAGAAAAATAATTATATTCATATTCTTATCAGAAATGGGTTAAATAGTTTCCTTTGTATGTTTTTAAACAATATTCCACTCTTAATCACCATATAAAAAAATAACTTTATGCATATTCTTTTTAGAAATGGGTTAAGTAGGTTCCAATGTAGATTTATAAACAATATTCCACCCAAAATACCCATATAGAAAAATAATTGTATGCACATTCTTATGAGAAATGGGTTAAATAGGTTGCTAAACAGATTTATAAAAAATATTCCACCCATAATCCCCATAGATAAAAGTAATTGTATGCATATTTTTTATCAGAAATAGGTTTAATATGTTGCTATGTATGTTTATAAAACAATATTCCCCCCATAATCCCAATGTAGAAAAATAATTTTATACATATTCATATCAGAAATAGGTTTAATATATTCCTATGTATGTTTAACTACAATATTCCAACCATAATCCACACGTAGAAAAATAATTATATGCATATTCTTATCAGAAATGGGTAAATAGCTACCTATGTATATTTATAAACAATATTCCACCCATAATCCCCATGTAGAAATAAATTATATTCATATTCTTATCAGAAATTTTTTAAATATGTTCCTCTATATATAAGCAATATTCAACCCATAATCCCCATATAGAAAAATAATTATATGCATATTCATTTCAGAAATGGGTTAAATATGTTCCTATGTATATTTATAAACAATATTCCACCCATAATCCCCATGTAGAAAAATAATTATATTCATATTCTTATCAGAAATGGGTTAAATAGGTTCCTTTGTTTGTTAATAAACAATATTCAACTCTTAATCCCCATATAGAAAAATAACTATATGCATATTCTTATCAGAAATGGGTTAAGTAGGTTCCTATGTATATTTATAAAAAATATTGTATCCAAAATAATTGTATGCATATTCCTAGGGAAAAAGGGTTAAATGGGTTCCTAAGTATATTTATAAACAACATTCCACCCCTAAAACCCTTGTAGAAAAATAATTATATGCATATTCTTATGAGAAATGGGTTAAATAGGTTCCTATGTAGATTTAAAAACAATATTCCACCCACAATGCTCATATAGAAAAATGATTGTATATTCATATGAAAAATATGTTAAATACGTTCCTAAGTATATTTCTAAACAATATTCCACCCATAATGCCCGAGTAGAAAAAAATGTATATGCATATTCGTATCAGAAAATGGGTTAAATAGGTTCCAATGTATATTTATAAACAATATTCCACCCATAATCCCCATGTAGAAAAATAATTATATTCATATTCTTATCAGAAATGGGTTAAATAGGTTCCTTTGTTTGTTAATAAACAATATTCAACTCTTAATCCCCATATAGAAAAATAACTATATGCATATTCTTATCAGAAATGGGTTAAGTAGGTTCCTATGTATATTTATAAACAATATTGTACCCAAAATGCCCATATAGAAAAATAATTGTATGCATATTCTTATGGGAAATGGGTTAAATGGGTTCCTAAGTATATTTATAAACAATATTCCACCCATAATCCCCATAGAGAAAAGTAAGTATATGAATATTCTTATTAGAAATGGGTTAAATAGGTTCCTATGTATATTTATAAACAATATTCCACCCATAATGCATATGTAGAAAAATAATGATATGCCTATTATTATCAGAAATAGGTTTAATAAGTTGCTATGTATGTTTATCTGCAATATGCCACGCATAATCCCCATGTAGAAAAATAATTATATGCATATCCCTATCAGAAATGGGTTTAATATGTTCCTATGTATATGTATAAACAATATTCCACCCATAATCCCCATGTAGAAAAATAATTATATTCATATTCTTATCAGAAATGGGTTAAATAGGTTCCTTTGTTTGTTAATAAACAATATTCAACTCTTAATCCCCATATAGAAAAATAACTATATGCATATTCTTATCAGAAATGGGTTAAGTAGGTTCCTATGTATATTTATAAAAAATATTGTATCCAAAATAATTGTATGCATATTCCTAGGGAAAAAGGGTTAAATGGGTTCCTAAGTATATTTATAAACAACATTCCACCCCTAAAACCCTTGTAGAAAAATAATTATATGCATATTCTTATGAGAAATGGGTTAAATAGGTTCCTATGTAGATTTAAAAACAATATTCCACCCACAATGCTCATATAGAAAAATGATTGTATATTCATATGAAAAATATGTTAAATACGTTCCTAAGTATATTTCTAAACAATATTCCACCCATAATGCCCGAGTAGAAAAAAATGTATATGCATATTCGTATCAGAAAATGGGTTAAATAGGTTCCAATGTATATTTATAAACAATATTCCACCCATAATCCCCATGTAGAAAAATAATTATATTCATATTCTTATCAGAAATGGGTTAAATAGGTTCCTTTGTTTGTTAATAAACAATATTCAACTCTTAATCCCCATATAGAAAAATAACTATATGCATATTCTTATCAGAAAAGGGTTAAGTAGGTTCCTATGTATATTTATAAACAATATTGTACCCAAAATGCCCATATAGAAAAATAATTGTATGCATATTCTTATGGGAAATGGGTTAAATGGGTTCCTAAGTATATTTATAAACAATATTCCACCCATAATCCCCATAGAGAAAAGTAATTATATGAATATTCTTATTAGAAATGGGTTAAATAGGTTCCTATGTATATTTATAAACAATATTCCACCCATAATGCATATGTAGAAAAATAATGATATGCCTATTATTATCAGAAATAGGTTTAATAAGTTGCTATGTATGTTTATCTGCAATATGCCACGCATAATCCCCATGTAGAAAAATAATTATATGCATATCCCTATCAGAAATGGGTTTAATATGTTCCTATGTATATGTATAAACAATATTCCACCCATAATCCCCATGTAGAAAAATAATTATATTCATATTCTTACCAGAAATGGGTTAAATAGGTTCCTTTGAATGTTTATAAACAATATTCCACTCTTAATCCCCACATAGAAAAATAACTATATGCATATTCTTATCAGAAATGGGTTAAGTAGGTTCCTATGTATATTTATAAAAAATATTGTATCCAAAATAATTGTATGCATATTCCTAGGGAAAAAGGGTTAAATGGGTTCCTAAGTATATTTATAAACAACATTCCACCCCTAAAAGCCTTGTAGAAAAATAATTATATGCATATTCTTATGAGAAATGGGTTAAATAGGTTCCTATGTAGATTTAAAAACAATATTCCACCCACAATGCTCATATAGAAAAATGATTGTATATTCATATGAAAAATATGTTAAATACGTTCCTAAGTATATTTCTAAACAATATTCCACCCATAATGCCCGAGTAGAAAAAAATGTATATGCATATTCGTATCAGAAATTGGGTTAAATAGGTTCCAATGTATATTTATAAACAATATTCCACCCATAATCCCCATGTAGAAAAATAATTATATGCATATTCGTATCAGAAATGTGTTAAATAGGTTCCAATCTATATTTATGAACAACATTCCACCCATTATCCCCATGTAGAAAAATAATTTTAATGCATATTTATATCAAAAAAAGGTTTAATATATTCCTATGTAGGCATAACTACAGTATTCCACCCATAATTTCCGTGTAGAAAAATTATTATATGCATAATCTTATCAGAAATTGGTTAAATAGGTTCATATGTATATTTATAAACAATATTCCACCGATAATTCACATGTAGAAAATAATGAAATGCGTATTTTTATTAGAAATAGGTTAAATATGTTGCTATCTATCTTTTTATAAAATATTCTACCCATAATCCCCATGTAAAAAAATAATTATATTCATATTCTTATCAGAAATGGGTGAAATATGTGCCTTTGTATGTTTATAAACAATATGCCATTCTTAATCCCCACATAGAAAAATAACTTTATGCATATTCTTATCAGAAATGGGTTAAGTAGGTTCCTATGTGTATTTATAAACAATATTCCACCCAAAATACCCATATAGAAAACAATATTCCACCCATAATCCCCATGTAGAAAAATAATTAAATGCATATTCTTATCAGAAATGGGTAAATAGCTACCTATGTATATTTATAATCAATATTCCACCGATAATTCACATGTAGAAAAATAATGAAATGCATATTTTTATCAGAAATAGGGTTAATATGCTGCTATCTATCTTTAAAAAATATTCTACCCATAATCCCCATGTAGAAAAATAATTGTATGCATATTCTTATGAGAAATGGGTTAAATAGGTTCCTAAGTATATTTATAAACAATATTCCACCCATAATCCCCATAGAGAAACGTAATTATATGCATACTTTTATCAGAAATGGGTTAAATAGGTTCCTATGTATATTTATAAACAATATTCCACCCATAATCCATATGTAGAAATAAATGATATGCCTATTATTATCAGAAATAGTTTTAATAAGTTGCTATGTCTGTTTATCTACAATATTCCACACATAATCCCCATGTAGAAAAATAATTATATGCATATTCATATCAGAAATGGGTTAAATATGTTCCTATGTATATTTATAAACAATATTCCACCCATAATCCCCATGTAGAAAAAAATTATATTCATATTCTTATCAGAAATGTTTTAAATATGTTCCTATATATATATATAAGCAATATTCAACCCATAATCCCCATATAGAAAAATAATTATATGCATATTCATTTCAGAATTGGGTTAAATATGTTCCTATGTATATTTATAAACAATATTCCACCCATAATCCCCATGTAGAAAAATAATTATATTCATATTCTTATCAGAAATGGGTTAAATAGTTTCCTTTGTATGTTTTTAAACAATATTCCACTCTTAATCACCATATAAAAAAATAACTTTATGCATATTCTTTTTAGAAATGGGTTAAGTAGGTTCCAATGTAGATTTATAAACAATATTCCACCCAAAATACCCATATAGAAAAATAATTGTATGCACATTCTTATGAGAAATGGGTTAAATAGGTTGCTAAACAGATTTATAAAAAATATTCCACCCATAATCCCCATAGATAAAAGTAATTGTATGCATATTTTTTATCAGAAATAGGTTTAATATGTTGCTATGTATGTTTATAAAACAATATTCCCCCCATAATCCCAATGTAGAAAAATAATTTTATACATATTCATATCAGAAATAGGTTTAATATATTCCTATGTATGTTTAACTACAATATTCCAACCATAATCCACACGTAGAAAAATAATTATATGCATATTCTTATCAGAAATGGGTAAATAGCTACCTATGTATATTTATAAACAATATTCCACCCATAATCCCCATGTAGAAATAAATTATATTCATATTCTTATCAGAAATTTTTTAAATATGTTCCTCTATATATAAGCAATATTCAACCCATAATCCCCATATAGAAAAATAATTATATGCATATTCATTTCAGAAATGGGTTAAATATGTTCCTATGTATATTTATAAACAATATTCCACCCATAATCCCCATGTAGAAAAATAATTATATTCATATTCTTATCACAAATGGGTTAAATAGGTTCCTTTGTTTGTTAATAAACAATATTCAACTCTTAATCCCCATATAGAAAAATAACTATATGCATATTCTTATCAGAAATGGGTTAAGTAGGTTCCTATGTATATTTATAAAAAATATTGTATCCAAAATAATTGTATGCATATTCCTAGGGAAAAAGGGTTAAATGGGTTCCTAAGTATATTTATAAACAACATTCCACCCCTAAAACCCTTGTAGAAAAATAATTATATGCATATTCTTATGAGAAATGGGTTAAATAGGTTCCTATGTAGATTTAAAAACAATATTCCACCCACAATGCTCATATAGAAAAATGATTGTATATTCATATGAAAAATATGTTAAATACGTTCCTAAGTATATTTCTAAACAATATTTCACCCATAATGCCTGAGTAGAAAAAAATGTATATGCATATTCGTATCAGAAAATGGGTTAAATAGGTTCCAATGTATATTTATAAACAATATTCCACCCATAATCCCCATGTAGAAAAATAATTATATTCATATTCTTATCAGAAATGGGTTAAATAGGTTCCTTTGTTTGTTAATAAACAATATTCAACTCTTAATCCCCATATAGAAAAATAACTATATGCATATTCTTATCAGAAATGGGTTAAGTAGGTTCCTATGTGTATTTATAAACAATATTCCACCCAAAATACCCATATAGAAAACAATATTCCACCCATAATCCCCATGTAGAAAAATAATTAAATGCATATTCTTATCAGAAATGGGTAAATAGCTACCTATGTATATTTATAATCAATATTCCACCGATAATTCACATGTAGAAAAATAATGAAATGCATATTTTTATCAGAAATAGGGTTAATATGCTGCTATCTATCTTTAAAAAATATTCTACCCATAATCCCCATGTAGAAAAATAATTGTATGCATATTCTTATGAGAAATGGGTTAAATAGGTTCCTAAGTATATTTATAAACAATATTCCACCCATAATCCCCATAGAGAAACGTAATTATATGCATACTCTTATCAGAAATGGGTTAAATAGGTTCCTATGTATATTTATAAACAATATTCCACCCATAATCCATATGTAGAAATAAATGATATGCCTATTATTATCAGAAATAGTTTTAATAAGTTGCTATGTCTGTTTATCTACAATATTCCACACATAATCCCCATGTAGAAAAATAATTATATGCATATTCATATCAGAAATGGGTTAAATATGTTCCTATGTATATTTATAAACAATATTCCACCCATAATCCCCATGTAGAAAAAAATTATATTCATATTCTTATCAGAAATGTTTTAAATATGTTCCTATATATATATATAAGCAATATTCAACCCATAATCCCCATATAGAAAAATAATTATATGCATATTCATTTCAGAAATGGGTTAAATATGTTCCTATGTATATTTATAAACAATATTCCACCCATAATCCCCATGTAGAAAAATAATTATATTCATATTCTTATCAGAAATGGGTTAAATAGTTTCCTTTGTATGTTTTTAAACAATATTCCACTCTTAATCACCATATAAAAAAATAACTTTATGCATATTTTTTTAGAAATGGGTTAAGTAGGTTCCAATGTAGATTTATAAACAATATTCCACCCAAAATACCCATATAGAAAAATAATTGTATGCACATTCTTATGAGAAATGGGTTAAATAGGTTGCTAAACAGATTTATAAAAAATATTCCACCCATAATCCCCATAGATAAAAGTAATTGTATGCATATTTTTTATCAGAAATAGGTTTAATATGTTGCTATGTATGTTTATAAAACAATATTCCCCCCATAATCCCAATGTAGAAAAATAACTTTTATGCATATTCATAACGGAAATAGGTTTAATTTTTTCCTATGTATGTTTAACTACAATATTCCACCCATAATCCCCATGTAGAAAAATAATTAAGTGCCTATTCTTATAAGAAACGGATTTAATAGATTTCTATGTATATTTATCAACAATATTCCACCCATAATCCCCATGTAGAAAAATAATTATATTCATATTCTTATCAGAAATGGTTTAAGTAGGTTCCAATGTAGATTTATAAACAATATTCCACCCATAATCCCAATGTAGAAAAATAATTTTTATGCATATTCATAACGGAAATAGGTTTAATTTTTTCCTATGTATGTTTAACTGCAATATTCCACCCATAATCCCCATGTAGAAAAATAATTATATGCATATTCTTATCGGAAATGGGTTAAATAGGTTCCTATGTTTATTTATAAACAATATTCCACCCATAATCCCCATGTAGAAAAATAATTATATGCATATTCGTATCAGAAATGTGTTAAATAGGTTCCAATCTATATTTATGAACAACATTCCACCCATTATCCCCATGTAGAAAAATAATTTTAATGCATATTTATATCAAAAAAAGGTTTAATATATTCCTATGTAGGCATAACTACAGTATTCCACCCATAATTTCCGTGTAGAAAAATTATTATATGCATAATCTTATCAGAAATTGGTTAAATAGGTTCATATGTATATTTATAAACAATATTCCACCGATAATTCACATGTAGAGAATAATGAAATGCGTATTTTTATTAGAAATAGGTTAAATATGTTGCTATCTATCTTTTTATAAAATATTCTACCCATAATCCCCATGTAAAAAAATAATTATATTCATATTCTTATCAGAAATGGGTGAAATATGTGCCTTTGTATGTTTATAAACAATATGCCATTCTTAATCCCCACATAGAAAAATAACTTTACGCATATTCTTATCAGAAATGGGTTAAGTAGGTTCCTATGTGTATTTATAAACAATATTCCACCCAAAATACCCATATAGAAAACAATATTCCACCCATAATCCCCATGTAGAAAAATAATTAAATGCATATTCTTATCAGAAATGGGTAAATAGCTACCTATGTATATTTATAATCAATATTCCACCGATAATTCACATGTAGAAAAATAATGAAATGCATATTTTTATCAGAAATAGGGTTAATATGCTGCTATCTATCTTTAAAAAATATTCTACCCATAATCCCCATGTAGAAAAATAATTGTATGCATATTCTTATGAGAAATGGGTTAAATGGGTTCCTAAGTATATTTATAAACAATATTCCACCCATAATCCCCATAGAGAAACGTAATTATATGCATACTCTTATCAGAAATGGGTTAAATAGGTTCCTAAGTATATTTATAAACAATATTCCACCCATAATCCCCATAGAGAAACGTAATTATATGCATACTCTTATCAGAAATGGGTTAAATAGGTTCCTATGTATATTTATAAACAATATTCCACCCATAATCCATATGTAGAAATAAATGATATGCCTATTATTATCAGAAATAGTTTTAATAAGTTGCTATGTCTGTTTATCTACAATATTCCACACGTAATCCCCATGTAGAAAAATAATTATATGCATATTCATATCAGAAATGGGTTAAATATGTTCCTATGTATATTTATAAACAATATTCCACCCATAATCCCCATGTAGAAAAAAATCATATTCATATTCTTATCAGAAATGTTTTAAATATGTTCCTATATATATATATAAGCAATATTCAACCCATAATCCCCATATAGAAAAATAATTATATGCATATTCATTTCAGAAATGGGTTAAATATGTTCCTATGTATATTTATAAACAATATTCCACCCATAATCCCCATGTAGAAAAATAATTATATTCATATTCTTATCAGAAATGGGTTAAATAGTTTCCTTTGTATGTTTTTAAACAATATTCCACTCTTAATCACCATATAAAAAAATAACTTTATGCATATTCTTTTTAGAAATGGGTTAAGTAGGTTCCAATGTAGATTTATAAACAATATTCCACCCAAAATACCCATATAGAAAAATAATTGTATGCACATTCTTATGAGAAATGGGTTAAATAGGTTGCTAAACAGATTTATAAAAAATATTCCACCCATAATCCCCATAGATAAAAGTAATTGTATGCATATTTTTTATCAGAAATAGGTTTAATATGTTGCTATGTATGTTTATAAAACAATATTCCCCCCATAATCCCAATGTAGAAAAATAACTTTTATGCATAATAATAACGGAAATAGGTTTAATTTTTTCCTATGTATGTTTAACTACAATATTCCACCCATAATCCCCATGTAGAAAAATAATTAAGTGCCTATTCTTATCAGAAACGGATTTAATAGATTTCTATGTATATTTATCAACAATATTCCACCCATAATCCCCATGTAGAAAAATAATTATATTCATATTCTTATCAGAAATGGTTTAAGTAGGTTCCAATGTAGATTTATAAACAATATTCCACCCATAATCCCAATGTAGAAAAATAATTTTTATGCATATTCATAACGGAAATAGGTTTAATTTTTTCCTATGTATGTTTAACTGCAATATTCCACCCATAATCCCCATGTAGAAAAATAATTATATGCATATTCTTATCGGAAATGGGTTAAATAGGTTCCTATGTTTATTTATAAACAATATTCCACCCATAATCCCCATGTAGAAAAATAATTTTATACATATTCATATCAGAAATAGGTTTAATATATTCCTATGTATGTTTAACTACAATATTCCAACCATAATCCACACGTAGAAAAATAATTATATGCATATTCTTATCAGAAATGGGTAAATAGCTACCTATGTATATTTATAAACAATATTCCACCCATAATCCCCATGTAGAAATAAATTATATTCATATTCTTATCAGAAATTTTTTAAATATGTTCCTATATATATATATAAGCAATATTCAACCCATAATCCCCATATAGAAAAATAATTATATGCATATTCATTTCAGAAATGGGTTAAATATGTTCCTATGTATATTTATAAACAATATTCCACCCATAATCCACATGTAGAAAAATAATTATATTCATATTCTTATCAGAAATGGGTTAAATAGGTTCCTTTGTTTGTTAATAAACAATATTCAACTCTTAATCCCCATATAGAAAAATAACTTTATGCATATTCTTATCAGAAATGGGTTAAGTAGGTTCCTATGTATATTTATAAAAAATATTGTATCCAAAATAATTGTATGCATATTCCTAGGGAAAAAGGGTTAAATGGGTTCCTAAGTATATTTATAAACAACATTCCACCCCTAAAACCCTTGTAGAAAAATAATTATATGCATATTCTTATGAGAAATGGGTTAAATAGGTTCCTATGTAGATTCGAAAACAATATTCCACCCACAATGCTCATATAGAAAAATGATTGTATATTCATATGAAAAATATGTTAAATACGTTCCTAAGTATATTTCTAAACAATATTCCACCCATAATGCCAGAGTAGAAAAAAATGTATATGCATATTCGTATCAGAAATTGGGTTAAATAGGTTCCAATGTATATTTATAAACAATATTCCACCCATAATCCCCATGTAGAAAAATAATTATATTCATATTCTTATCAGAAATGGGTTAAATAGGTTCCTTTGTTTGTTAATAAACAATATTCAACTCTTAATCCCCATATAGAAAAATAACTATATGCATATTCTTATCAGAAATGGGTTAAGTAGGTTCCTATGTATATTTATAAACAATATTGTACCCAAAATGCCCATATAGAAAAATAATTGTATGCATATTCTTATGGGAAATGGGTTAAATGGGTTCCTAAGTATATTTATAAACAATATTCCACCCATAATCCCCATAGAGAAAAGTAATTATATGAATATTCTTATTAGAAATGGGTTAAATAGGTTGCTATGTATATTTATAAACAATATTCCACCCATAATGCATATGTAGAAAAATAATGATATGCCTATTATTATCAGAAATAGGTTTAATAAGTTGCTATGTATGTTTATCTGCAATATGCCACGCATAATCCCCATGTAGAAAAATAATTATATGCATATCCCTATCAGAAATGGGTTTAATATGTTACTATGTATATGTATAAACAATATTCCACCCATAATCCCCATGTAGAAAAATAATTATATTCATATTCTTACCAGAAATGGGTTAAATAGGTTCCTTTGTATGTTTATAAACAATATTCCACTCTTAATCCCCACATAGAAAAATAACTATATGCATATTCTTATCAGAAATGGGTTAAGTAGGTTCCTATGTATATTTATAAAAAATATTGTATCCAAAATAATTGTATGCATATTCCTAGGGAAAAAGGGTTAAATGGGTTCCTAAGTATATTTATAAACAACATTCCACCCCTAAAACCCTTGTAGAAAAATAATTATATGCATATTCTTATGAGAAATGGGTTAAATAGGTTCCTATGTAGATTTAAAAACAATATTCCACCCACAATGCTCATATAGAAAAATGATTGTATATTCATATGAAAAATATGTTAAATACGTTCCTAAGTATATTTCTAAACAATATTCCACCCATAATGCCCGAGTAGAAAAAAATGTATATGCATATTCGTATCAGAAATTGGGTTAAATAGGTTCCAATGTATATTTATAAACAATATTCCACCCATAATCCCCATGTAGAAAAATAATTATATGCATATTCGTATCAGAAATGTGTTAAATAGGTTCCAATCTATATTTATGAACAACATTCCACCCATTATCCCCATGTAGAAAAATAATTTTAATGCATATTTATATCAAAAAAAGGTTTAATATATTCCTATGTAGGCATAACTACAGTATTCCACCCATAATTTCCGTGTAGAAAAATTATTATATGCATAATCTTATCAGAAATTGGTTAAATAGGTTCATATGTATATTTATAAACAATATTCCACCGATAATTCACATGTAGAGAATAATGAAATGCGTATTTTTATTAGAAATAGGTTAAATATGTTGCTATCTATCTTTTTATAAAATATTCTACCCATAATCCCCATGTAAAAAAATAATTATATTCATATTCTTATCAGAAATGGGTGAAATATGTGCCTTTGTATGTTTATAAACAATATGCCATTCTTAATCCCCACATAGAAAAATAACTTTATGCATATTCTTATCAGAAATGGGTTAAGTAGGTTCCTATGTGTATTTATAAACAATATTCCACCCAAAATACCCATATAGAAAACAATATTCCACCCATAATCCCCATGTAGAAAAATAATTAAATGCATATTCTTATCAGAAATGGGTAAATAGCTACCTATGTATATTTATAATCAATATTCCACCGATAATTCACATGTAGAAAAATAATGAAATGCATATTTTTATCAGAAATAGGGTTAATATGCTGCTATCTATCTTTAAAAAATATTCTACCCATAATCCCCATGTAGAAAAATAATTGTATGCATATTCTTATGAGAAATGGGTTAAATAGGTTCCTAAGTATATTTATAAACAATATTCCACCCATAATCCCCATAGAGAAACGTAATTATATGCATACTCTTATCAGAAATGGGTTAAATAGGTTCCTATGTATATTTATAAACAATATTCCACCCATAATCCATATGTAGAAATAAATGATATGCCTATTATTATCAGAAATAGTTTTAATAAGTTGCTATGTCTGTTTATCTACAATATTCCACACATAATCCCCATGTAGAAAAATAATTATATGCATATTCATATCAGAAATGGGTTAAATATGTTCCTATGTATATTTATAAACAATATTCCACCCATACACCCCATGTAGAAAAAAATTATATTCATATTCTTATCAGAAATGTTTTAAATATGTTCCTATATATATATATAAGCAATATTCAACCCATAATCCCCATATAGAAAAATAATTATATGCATATTCATTTCAGAAATGGGTTAAATATGTTCCTATGTATATTTATAAACAATATTCCACCCATAATCCCCATGTAGAAAAATAATTATATTCATATTCTTATCAGAAATGGGTTAAATAGTTTCCTTTGTATGTTTTTAAACAATATTCCACTCTTAATCACCATATAAAAAAATATCTTTATGCATATTCTTTTTAGAAATGGGTTAAGTAGGTTCCAATGTAGATTTATAAACAATATTCCACCCAAAATACCCATATAGAAAAATAATTGTATGCACATTCTTATGAGAAATGGGTTAAATAGGTTGCTAAACAGATTTATAAAAAATATTCCACCCATAATCCCCATAGATAAAAGTAATTGTATGCATATTTTTTATCAGAAATAGGTTTAATATGTTGCTATGTATGTTTATAAAACAATATTCCCCCCATAATCCCAATGTAGAAAAATAACTTTTATGCATATTCATAACGGAAATAGGTTTAATTTTTTCCTATGTATGTTTAACTACAATATTCCACCCATAATCCCCATGTAGAAAAATAATTAAGTGCCTATTCTTATAAGAAACGGATTTAATAGATTTCTATGTATATTTATCAACAATATTCCACCCATAATCCCCATGTAGAAAAATAATTATATTCATATTCTTATCAGAAATGGTTTAAGTAGGTTCCAATGTAGATTTATAAACAATATTCCACCCATAATCCCAATGTAGAAAAATAATTTTTATGCATATTCATAACGGAAATAGGTTTAATTTTTTCCTATGTATGTTTAACTGCAATATTCCACCCATAATCCCCATGTAGAAAAATAATTATATGCATATTCTTATCGGAAATGGGTTAAATAGGTTCCTATGTTTATTTATAAACAATATTCCACCCATAATCCCCATGTAGAAAAATAATTATATGCATATTCGTATCAGAAATGTGTTAAATAGGTTCCAATCTATATTTATGAACAACATTCCACCCATTATCCCCATGTAGAAAAATAATTTTAATGCATATTTATATCAAAAAAAGTTTTAATATATTCCTATGTAGGCATAACTACAGTATTCCACCCATAATTTCCATGTAGAAAAATTATTATATGCATAATCTTATCAGAAATTGGTTAAATAGGTTCATATGTATATTTATAAACAATATTCCACCGATAATTCACATGTAGAGAATAATGAAATGCGTATTTTTATTAGAAATAGGTTAAATATGTTGCTATCTATCTTTTTATAAAATATTCTACCCATAATCCCCATGTAAAAAAATAATTATATTCATATTCTTATCAGAAATGGGTGAAATATGTGCCTTTGTATGTTTATAAACAATATGCCATTCTTAATCCCCACATAGAAAAATAACTTTATGCATATTCTTATCAGAAATGGGTTAAGTAGGTTCCTATGTGTATTTATAAACAATATTCCACCCAAAATACCCATATAGAAAACAATATTCCACCCATAATCCCCATGTAGAAAAATAATTAAATGCATATTCTTATCAGAAATGGGTAAATTGCTACCTATGTATATTTATAATCAATATTCCACCGATAATTCACATGTAGAAAAATAATGAAATGCATATTTTTATCAGAAATAGGGTTAATATGCTGCTATCTATCTTTAAAAAATATTCTACCCATAATCCCCATGTAGAAAAATAATTGTATGCATATTCTTATGAGAAATGGGTTAAATGGGTTCCTAAGAATATTTATAAACAATATTCCACCCATAATCCCCATAGAGAAACGTAATTATATGCATACTCTTATCAGAAATGGGTTAAATAGGTTCCTATGTATATTTATAAACAATATTCCACCCATAATCCATATGTAGAAATAAATGATATGCCTATTATTATCAGAAATAGTTTTAATAAGTTGCTATGTCTGTTTATCTACAATATTCCACACATAATCCCCATGTAGAAAAATAATTATATGCATATTCATATCAGAAATGGGTTAAATATGTTCCTATGTATATTTATAAACAATATTCCACCCATAATCCCCATGTAGAAAAAAATTATATTCATATTCTTATCAGAAATGTTTTAAATATGTTCCTATATATATATATAAGCAATATTCAACCCATAATCCCCATATAGAAAAATAATTATATGCATATTCATTTCAGAAATGGGTTAAATATGTTCCTATGTATATTTATAAACAATATTCCACCCATAATCCCCATGTAGAAAAATAATTATATTCATATTCTTATCAGAAATGGGTTAAATAGTTTCCTTTGTATGTTTTTAAACAATATTCCACTCTTAATCACCATATAAAAAATAACTTTATGCATATTCTTTTTAGAAATGGGTTAAGTAGGTTCCAATGTAGATTTATAAACAATATTCCACCCAAAATACCCATATAGAAAAATAATTGTATGCACATTCTTATGAGAAATGGGTTAAATAGGTTGCTAAACAGATTTATAAAAAATATTCCACCCATAATCCCCATAGATAAAAGTAATTGTATGCATATTTTTTATCAGAAATAGGTTTAATATGTTGCTATGTATGTTTATAAAACAATATTCCCCCCATAATCCCAATGTAGAAAAATAACTTTTATGCATATTCATAACGGAAATAGGTTTAATTTTTTCCTATGTATGTTTAACTACAATATTCCACCCATAATCCCCATGTAGAAAAATAATTAAGTGCCTATTCTTATAAGAAACGGATTTAATAGATTTCTATGTATATTTATCAACAATATTCCACCCATAATCCCCATGTAGAAAAATAATTATATTCATATTCTTATCAGAAATGGTTTAAGTAGGTTCCAATGTAGATTTATAAACAATATTCCACCCATAATCCCAATGTAGAAAAATAATTTTTATGCATATTCATAACGGAAATAGGTTTAATTTTTTCCTATGTATGTTTAACTGCAATATTCCACCCATAATCCCCATGTAGAAAAATAATTATATGCATATTCTTATCGGAAATGGGTTAAATAGGTTCCTATGTTTATTTATAAACAATATTCCACCCATAATCCCCATGTAGAAAAATAATTTTATACATATTCATATCAGAAATAGGTTTAATATATTCCTATGTATGTTTAACTACAATATTCCAACCATAATCCACACGTAGAAAAATAATTATATGCATATTCTTATCAGAAATGGGTAAATAGCTACCTATGTATATTTATAAACAATATTCCACCCATAATCCCCATGTAGAAATAAATTATATTCATATTCTTATCAGAAATTTTTTAAATATGTTCCTCTATATATAAGCAATATTCAACCCATAATCCCCATATAGAAAAATAATTATATGCATATTCATTTCAGAAATGGGTTAAATATGTTCCTATGTATATTTATAAACAATATTCCACCCATAATCCACATGTAGAAAAATAATTATATTCATATTCTTATCAGAAATGGGTTAAATAGGTTCCTTTGTTTGTTAATAAACAATATTCAACTCTTAATCCCCATATAGAAAAATAACTTTATGCATATTCTTATCAGAAATGGGTTAAGTAGGTTCCTATGTATATTTATAAAAAATATTGTATTCAAAATAATTGTATGCATATTCCTAGGGAAAAAGGGTTAAATGGGTTCCTAAGTATATTTATAAACAAGATTCCACCCCTAAAACCCTTGTAGAAAAATAATTATATGCATATTCTTATGAGAAATGGGTTAAATAGGTTCCTATGTAGATTCGAAAACAATATTCCACCCACAATGCTCATATAGAAAAATGATTGTATATTCATATGAAAAATATGTTAAATACGTTCCTAAGTATATTTCTAAACAATATTCCACCCATAATGCCAGAGTAGAAAAAAATGTATATGCATATTCGTATCAGAAATTGGGTTAAATAGGTTCCAATGTATATTTATAAACAATATTCCACCCATAATCCCCATGTAGAAAAATAATTATATTCATATTCTTATCAGAAATGGGTTAAATAGGTTCCTTTGTTTGTTAATAAACAATATTCAACTCTTAATCCCCATATAGAAAAATAACTATATGCATATTCTTATCAGAAATGGGTTAAGTAGGTTCCTATGTATATTTATAAACAATATTGTACCCAAAATGCCCATATAGAAAAATAATTGTATGCATATTCTTATGGGAAATGGGTTAAATGGGTTCCTAAGTATATTTATAAACAATATTCCACCCATAATCCCCATAGAGAAAAGTAATTATATGAATATTCTTATTAGAAATGGGTTAAATAGGTTCCTATGTATATTTATAAACAATATTCCACCCATAATGCATATGTAGAAAAATAATGATATGCCTATTATTATCAGAAATAGGTTTAATAAGTTGCTATGTATGTTTATCTGCAATATGCCACGCATAATCCCCATGTAGAAAAATAATTATATGCATATCCCTATCAGAAATGGGTTTAATATGTTCCTATGTATATGTATAAACAATATTCCACCCATAATCCCCATGTAGAAAAATAATTATATTCATATTCTTACCAGAAATGGGTTAAATAGGTTCCTTTGTATGTTTATAAACAATATTCCACTCTTAATCCCCACATAGAAAAATAACTATATGCATATTCTTATCAGAAATGGGTTAAGTAGGTTCCTATGTATATTTATAAAAAATATTGTATCCAAAATAATTGTATGCATATTCCTAGGGAAAAAGGGTTAAATGGGTTCCTAAGTATATTTATAAACAACATTCCACCCCTAAAACCCTTGTAGAAAAATAATTATATGCATATTCTTATGAGAAATGGGTTAAATAGGTTCCTATGTAGATTTAAAAACAATATTCCACCCACAATGCTCATATAGAAAAATGATTGTATATTCATATGAAAAATATGTTAAATACGTTCCTAAGTATATTTCTAAACAATATTCCACCCATAATGCCCGAGTAGAAAAAAATGTATATGCATATTCGTATCAGAAATTGGGTTAAATAGGTTCCAATGTATATTTATAAACAATATTCCACCCATAATCCCCATGTAGAAAAATAATTATATGCATATTCGTATCAGAAATGTGTTAAATAGGTTCCAATCTATATTTATGAACAACATTCCACCCATTATCCCCATGTAGAAAAATAATTTTAATGCATATTTATATCAAAAAAAGGTTTAATATATTCCTATGTAGGCATAACTACAGTATTCCACCCATAATTTCCGTGTAGAAAAATTATTATATGCATAATCTTATCAGAAATTGGTTAAATAGGTTCATATGTATATTTATAAACAATATTCCACCGATAATTCACATGTAGAGAATAATGAAATGCGTATTTTTATTAGAAATAGGTTAAATATGTTGCTATCTATCTTTTTTTAAAATATTCTACCCATAATCCCCATGTAAAAAAATAATTATATTCATATTCTTATCAGAAATGGGTGAAATATGTGCCTTTGTATGTTTATAAACAATATGCCATTCTTAATCCCCACATAGAAAAATAACTTTATGCATATTCTTATCAGAAATGGGTTAAGTAGGTTCCTATGTGTATTTATAAACAATATTCCACCCAAAATACCCATATAGAAAACAATATTCCACCCATAATCCCCATGTAGAAAAATAATTAAATGCATATTCTTATCAGAAATGGGTAAATAGCTACCTATGTATATTTATAATCAATATTCCACCGATAATTCACATGTAGAAAAATAATGAAATGCATATTTTTATCAGAAATAGGGTTAATATGCTGCTATCTATCTTTAAAAAATATTCTACCCATAATCCCCATGTAGAAAAATAATTGTATGCATATTCTTATGAGAAATGGGTTAAATAGGTTCCTAAGTATATTTATAAACAATATTCCACCCATAATCCCCATAGAGAAACGTAATTATATGCATACTCTTATCAGAAATGGGTTAAATAGGTTCCTATGTATATTTATAAACAATATTCCACCCATAATCCATATGTAGAAATAAATGATATGCCTATTATTATCAGAAATAGTTTTAATAAGTTGCTATGTCTGTTTATCTACAATATTCCACACATAATCCCCATGTAGAAAAATAATTATATGCATATTCATATCAGAAATGGGTTAAATATGTTCCTATGTATATTTATAAACAATATTCCACCCATAATCCCCATGTAGAAAAAAATTATATTCATATTCTTATCAGAAATGTTTTAAATATGTTCCTATATATATATATAAGCAATATTCAACCCATAATCCCCATATAGAAAAATAATTATATGCATATTCATTTCAGAAATGGGTTAAATATGTTCCTATGTATATTTATAAACAATATTCCACCCATAATCCCCATGTAGAAAAATAATTATATTCATATTCTTATCAGAAATGGGTTAAATAGTTTCCTTTGTATGTTTTTAAACAATATTCCACTCTTAATCACCATATAAAAAAATATCTTTATGCATATTCTTTTTAGAAATGGGTTAAGTAGGTTCCAATGTAGATTTATAAACAATATTCCACCCAAAATACCCATATAGAAAAATAATTGTATGCACATTCTTATGAGAAATGGGTTAAATAGGTTGCTAAACAGATTTATAAAAAATATTCCACCCATAATCCCCATAGATAAAAGTAATTGTATGCATATTTTTTATCAGAAATAGGTTTAATATGTTGCTATGTATGTTTATAAAACAATATTCCCCCCATAATCCCAATGTAGAAAAATAACTTTTATGCATATTCATAACGGAAATAGGTTTAATTTTTTCCTATGTATGTTTAACTACAATATTCCACCCATAATCCCCATGTAGAAAAATAATTAAGTGCCTATTCTTATAAGAAACGGATTTAATAGATTTCTATGTATATTTATCAACAATATTCCACCCATAATCCCCATGTAGAAAAATAATTATATTCATATTCTTATCAGAAATGGTTTAAGTAGGTTCCAATGTAGATTTATAAACAATATTCCACCCATAATCCCAATGTAGAAAAATAATTTTTATGCATATTCATAACGGAAATAGGTTTAATTTTTTCCTATGTATGTTTAACTGCAATATTCCACCCATAATCCCCATGTAGAAAAATAATTATATGCATATTCTTATCGGAAATGGGTTAAATAGGTTCCTATGTTTATTTATAAACAATATTCCACCCATAATCCCCATGTAGAAAAATAATTATATGCATATTCGTATCAGAAATGTGTTAAATAGGTTCCAATCTATATTTATGAACAACATTCCACCCATTATCCCCATGTAGAAAAATAATTTTAATGCATATTTATATCAAAAAAAGTTTTAATATATTCCTATGTAGGCATAACTACAGTATTCCACCCATAATTTCCATGTAGAAAAATTATTATATGCATAATCTTATCAGAAATTGGTTAAATAGGTTCATATGTATATTTATAAACAATATTCCACCGATAATTCACATGTAGAGAATAATGAAATGCGTATTTTTATTAGAAATAGGTTAAATATGTTGCTATCTATCTTTTTATAAAATATTCTACCCATAATCCCCATGTAAAAAAATAATTATATTCATATTCTTATCAGAAATGGGTGAAATATGTGCCTTTGTATGTTTATAAACAATATGCCATTCTTAATCCCCACATAGAAAAATAACTTTATGCATATTCTTATCAGAAATGGGTTAAGTAGGTTCCTATGTGTATTTATAAACAATATTCCACCCAAAATACCCATATAGAAAACAATATTCCACCCATAATCCCCATGTAGAAAAATAATTAAATGCATATTCTTATCAGAAATGGGTAAATAGCTACCTATGTATATTTATAATCAATATTCCACCGATAATTCACATGTAGAAAAATAATGAAATGCATATTTTTATCAGAAATAGGGTTAATATGCTGCTATCTATCTTTAAAAAATATTCTACCCATAATCCCCATGTAGAAAAATAATTGTATGCATATTCTTATGAGAAATGGGTTAAATGGGTTCCTAAGAATATTTATAAACAATATTCCACCCATAATCCCCATAGAGAAACGTAATTATATGCATACTCTTATCAGAAATGGGTTAAATAGGTTCCTATGTATATTTATAAACAATATTCCACCCATAATCCATATGTAGAAATAAATGATATGCCTATTATTATCAGAAATAGTTTTAATAAGTTGCTATGTCTGTTTATCTACAATATTCCACACATAATCCCCATGTAGAAAAATAATTATATGCATATTCATATCAGAAATGGGTTAAATATGTTCCTATGTATATTTATAAACAATATTCCACCCATAATCCCCATGTAGAAAAAAATTATATTCATATTCTTATCAGAAATGTTTTAAATATGTTCCTATATATATATATAAGCAATATTCAACCCATAATCCCCATATAGAAAAATAATTATATGCATATTCATTTCAGAAATGGGTTAAATATGTTCCTATGTATATTTATAAACAATATTCCACCCATAATCCCCATGTAGAAAAATAATTATATTCATATTCTTATCAGAAATGGGTTAAATAGTTTCCTTTGTATGTTTTTAAACAATATTCCACTCTTAATCACCATATAAAAAATAACTTTATGCATATTCTTTTTAGAAATGGGTTAAGTAGGTTCCAATGTAGATTTATAAACAATATTCCACCCAAAATACCCATATAGAAAAATAATTGTATGCACATTCTTATGAGAAATGGGTTAAATAGGTTGCTAAACAGATTTATAAAAAATATTCCACCCATAATCCCCATAGATAAAAGTAATTGTATGCATATTTTTTATCAGAAATAGGTTTAATATGTTGCTATGTATGTTTATAAAACAATATTCCCCCCATAATCCCAATGTAGAAAAATAACTTTTATGCATATTCATAACGGAAATAGGTTTAATTTTTTCCTATGTATGTTTAACTACAATATTCCACCCATAATCCCCATGTAGAAAAATAATTAAGTGCCTATTCTTATAAGAAACGGATTTAATAGATTTCTATGTATATTTATCAACAATATTCCACCCATAATCCCCATGTAGAAAAATAATTATATTCATATTCTTATCAGAAATGGTTTAAGTAGGTTCCAATGTAGATTTATAAACAATATTCCACCCATAATCCCAATGTAGAAAAATAATTTTTATGCATATTCATAACGGAAATAGGTTTAATTTTTTCCTATGTATGTTTAATTGCAATATTCCACCCATAATCCCCATGTAGAAAAATAATTATATGCATATTCTTATCGGAAATGGGTTAAATAGGTTCCTATGTTTATTTATAAACAATATTCCACCCATAATCCCCATGTAGAAAAATAATTTTATACATATTCATATCAGAAATAGGTTTAATATTTTCCTATGTATGTTTAACTACAATATTCCAACCATAATCCACACGTAGAAAAATAATTATATGCATATTCTTATCAGAAATGGGTAAATAGCTACCTATGTATATTTATAAACAATATTCCACCCATAATCCCCATGTAGAAATAAATTATATTCATATTCTTATCAGAAATTTTTTAAATATGTTCCTCTATATATAAGCAATATTCAACCCATAATCCCCATATAGAAAAATAATTATATGCATATTCATTTCAGAAATGGGTTAAATATGTTCCTATGTATATTTATAAACAATATTCCACCCATAATCCCCATGTAGAAAAATAATTATATTCATATTCTTATCAGAAATGGGTTAAATAGGTTCCTTTGTTTGTTAATAAACAATATTCAACTCTTAATCCCCATATAGAAAAATAACTATATGCATATTCTTATCAGAAATGGGTTAAGTAGGTTCCTATGTATATTTATAAAAAATATTGTATCCAAAATAATTGTATGCATATTCCTAGGGAAAAAGGGTTAAATGGGTTCCTAAGTATATTTATAAACAACATTCCACCCCTAAAACCCTTGTAGAAAAATAATTATATGCATATTCTTATGAGAAATGGGTTAAATAGGTTCCTATGTAGATTTAAAAACAATATTCCACCCACAATGCTCATATAGAAAAATGATTGTATATTCATATGAAAAATATGTTAAATACGTTCCTAAGTATATTTCTAAACAATATTCCACCCATAATGCCCAAGTAGAAAAAAATGTATATGCATATTCGTATCAGAAAATGGGTTAAATAGGTTCCAATGTATATTTATAAACAATATTCCACCCATAATCCCCATGTAGAAAAATAATTATATTCATATTCTTATCAGAAATGGGTTAAATAGGTTCCTTTGTTTGTTAATAAACAATATTCAACTCTTAATCCCCATATAGAAAAATAACTATATGCATATTCTTATCAGAAATGGGTTAAGTAGGTTCCTATGTATATTTATAAACAATATTGTACCCAAAATGCCCATATAGAAAAATAATTGTATGCATATTCTTATGGGAAATGGGTTAAATGGGTTCCTAAGTATATTTATAAACAATATTCCACCCATAATCCCCATAGAGAAAAGTAATTATATGAATATTCTTATTAGAAATGGGTTAAATAGGTTCCTATGTATATTTATAAAAAATATTGTATCCAAAATAATTGTATGCATATTCCTAGGGAAAAAGGGTTAAATGGGTTCCACCCCTAGAAGCCTTGTAGAAAAATAATTATATGCATATTCTTATGAGAAATGGGTTAAATAGGTTCCTATGTAGATTTAAAAACAATATTCCACCCACAATGCTCATATAGAAAAATGATTGTATATTCATATGAAAAAATATGTTAAATACGTTCCTAAGTATATTTCTAAACAATATTCCACCCATAATGCCCGAGTAGAAAAAAATGTATATGCATATTCGTATCAGAAATTGGGTTAAATAGGTTCCAATGTATATTTATAAACAATATTCCACCCATAATCCCCATGTAGAAAAATAATTATATGCATATTCGTATCAGAAATGTGTTAAATAGGTTCCAATCTATATTTATGAACAACATTCCACCCATTATCCCCATGTAGAAAAATAATTTTAATGCATATTTATATCAAAAAAAGGTTTAATATATTCCTATGCATGCATAACTACAGTATTCCACCCATAATTTCCGTGTAGAAAAATTATTATATGCAAAATCTTTTCAGAAATTGGTTAAATAGGTTCATATGTATATTTATAAACAATATTCCACCGATAATTCACATGTAGAAAATAATGAAATGCGTATTTTTATTAGAAATAGGTTAAATATGTTGCTATCTATCTTTTTATAAAATATTCTACCCATAATCCCCATGTAAAAAAATAATTATATTCATATTCTTATCAGAAATGGGTGAAATATGTGCCTTTGTATGTTTATAAACAATATGCCATTCTTAATCCCCACATAGAAAAATAACTTTATGCATATTCTTATCAGAAATGGGTTAAGTAGGTTCCTATGTGTATTTATAAACAATATTCCACCCAAAATACCCATATAGAAAACAATATTCCACCCATAATCCCCATGTAGAAAAATAATTGTATACATACTCATATCAGAAATAGGTTTAATATATTAATATGCATGTTTAACTACAATATTCCACCCATATTCCACGTGTAGAAAAATGATTATATGCATATTCTTATCAGAAATGGGTTAAATAGCTTCCTATGTATATTTATAAACAATATTCCACCGATATTTCACATGTAGAAAAATAAGGAAATGCGTATTTTTATCAGAAATTGGGTTAATATGTTGCTGTCTATCTTTTTATAAAATATTCTCCCCATAATCCCCATGTAGAAAATTAATTGTATGCATATTCTTATGAGAAATGGGTTAAATAGGTTCCTAATTATATTTATAAACAATATTCCACCCATAATGCATATGTAGAAAAATAATGATATGCCTATTATTATCAGAAATAGGTTTAATAAGTTGCTATGTATGTTTATCTGCAATATGCCACGCATAATCCCCATGTAGAAAAATAATTATATGCATATCCCTATCAGAAATGGGTTAAATAGGTTCCAATGTATATTTATAAACAATATTCCACCCATAATCCCCATGTAGAAAAATAATTATATGCATATTCGTATCAGAAATGTGTTAAATAGGTTCCAATCTATATTTATGAACAACATTCCACCCATTATCCCCATGTAGAAAAATATTTTTAATGCATATTTATATCAAAAAAAGGTTTAATATATTCCTATGTATGCATAACTACAGTATTCCACCCATAATTTCCGTGTAGAAAAAATATTATATGCATAATCTTATCAGAAATTGGTTAAATAACTTCCTATGTATATTTATAAACAATATTCCACCGATAATTCACATGTAGAAAAATAATGAAATGCGTATTTTTATCAGAAATTGGGTTAATATGTTGCTGTCTATCTTTTTATAAAATATTCTACCCATAATCCCCATGTAGAAAATTAATTGTATGCATATTCTTATGAGAAATGGGTTAAATAGGTTCCTAATTATATTTATAAACAATGTTCCACCCATTATCCCCATGTAGAAAAATAATTATATTCATATTCTTATCAGAAATGGGTTAAATAGGTTCCTTTGTATGTTTATAAACAATATTTCACTCTTAATCCCCATATAGAAAATAACTTTATGCATATTTTTTATCAGAAATGGGTTAAATAGCTTCCTATGTATATTTATAAACAATATTCCACCGATATTTCACATGTAGAAAAATAAGGAAATGCGTATTTTTATCAGAAATTGGGTTAATATGTTGCTGTCTATCTTTTTATAAAATATTCTACCCATAATCCCCATGTAGAAAATTAATTGTATGCATATTCTTATGAGAAATGGGTTAAATAGGTTCCTAATTATATTTATAAACAATATTCCACCCATAATGCATATGTAGAAAAATAATGATATGCCTATTATTATCAGAAATAGGTTTAATAAGTTGCTATGTATGTTTATCTGCAATATGCCACGCATAATCCCCATGAAGAAAAATAATTATATGCATATCCCTATCAGAAATGGGTTAAATAGGTTCCAATGTATATTTATAAACAATATTCCACCCATAATCCCCATGTAGAAAAATAATTATATGCATATTCGTATCAGAAATGTGTTAAATAGGTTCCAATCTATATTTATGAACAACATTCCACCCATTATCCCCATGTAGAAAAATATTTTTAATGCATATTTATATCAAAAAAAGGTTTAATATATTCCTATGTATGCATAACTACAGTATTCCACCCATAATTTCCGTGTAGAAAAATTATTATATGCATAATCTTATCAGAAATTGGTTAAATAGCTTCCTATGTATATTTATAAACAATATTCCACCGATAATTCACATGTAGAAAAATAATGAAATGCGTATTTTTATCAGAAATTGGGTTAATATGTTGCTGTCTATCTTTTTATAAAATATTCTACCCATAATCCCCATGTAGAAAATTAATTGTATGCATATTCTTATGAGAAATGGGTTAAATAGGTTCCTAATTATATTTATAAACAATGTTCCACCCATTATCCCCATGTAGAAAAATAATTATATTCATATTCTTATCAGAAATGGGTTAAATAGGTTCCTTTGTATGTTTATAAACAATATTTCACTCTTAATCCCCATATAGAAAATAACTTTATGCATATTTTTTATCAGAAATGGGTTAAATAGCTTCCTATGTATATTTATAAACAATATTCCACCGATATTTCACATGTAGAAAAATAAGGAAATGCGTATTTTTATCAGAAATTGGGTTAATATGTTGCTGTCTATCTTTTTATAAAATATTCTACCCATAATCCCCATGTAGAAAATTAATTGTATGCATATTCTTATGAGAAATGGGTTAAATAGGTTCCTAATTATATTTATAAACAATATTCCACCCATAATGCATATGTAGAAAAATAATGATATGCCTATTATTATCAGAAATAGGTTTAATAAGTTGCTATGTATGTTTATCTGCAATATGCCACGCATAATCCCCATGTAGAAAAATAATTATATGCATATCCCTATCAGAAATGGGTTAAATAGGTTCCAATGTATATTTATAAACAATATTCCACCCATAATCCCCATGTAGAAAAATAATTATATGCATATTCGTATCAGAAATGTGTTAAATAGGTTCCAATCTATATTTATGAACAACATTCCACCCATTATCCCCATGTAGAAAAATATTTTTAATGCATATTTATATCAAAAAAAGGTTTAATATATTCCTATGTATGCATAACTACAGTATTCCACCCATAATTTCCGTGTAGAAAAATTATTATATGCATAATCTTATCAGAAATTGGTTAAATAGCTTCCTATGTATATTTATAAACAATATTCCACCGATAATTCACATGTAGAAAAATAATGAAATGCGTATTTTTATCAGAAATTGGGTTAATATGTTGCTGTCTATCTTTTTATAAAATATTCTACCCATAATCCCCATGTAGAAAATTAATTGTATGCATATTCTTATGAGAAATGGGTTAAATAGGTTCCTAATTATATTTATAAACAATGTTAAACCCATTATCCCCATGTAGAAAAATAATTATATTCATATTCTTATCAGAAATGGGTTAAATAGGTTCCTTTGTATGTTTATAAACAATATTTCACTCTTAATCCCCATATAGAAAATAACTTTATGCATATTTTTTATCAGAAATGGGTTAAAAAGGTTCCTATGCATAATTAAAAAACATATTCCACCCATAATCCCCATATAGAAAAGTAATTATATGCATATTCTTCTCAGAAAAGGGTTAAATAGGTTCCTATGTATATTTATAAACAATATTCCACCCTTAATCCATATGTAGAAAAAAAATGATATGCATATTCCTATCAGAAACGGATTTAATAGGTTCATATTTCCCGCATTACGAGGGACACACGCGCACACAGCCAAGGAGGCATGGCTTCCGCAGATAGTGGAGTGCGCGCCATTCGTTGTACAATCTCGTGGAGCACGCCCCCCCCCACCTCGACAGCGCGAATGTGTGACTCTCGATGCAGTGTGAGATAAAACTGCACTTTAAGGCATTTTACCTATACAAGTGGGGAGGATGCCATTATGTGTTCTCATGAAAACCTCCTGATGATTAGACCTGGATCCTCTTGCAAGATGTGCTACAAACCATTTCGTTTGCTTAATTCTACACTTTTTTTTAACCATGTATAATAGTGTTCATCCAACAAAAGCCATATGGATTTTTTTAGATGCCTTAAATGGCCATTCTTTTGTCTTATGTTTTGTTACTACCGTTGTAATATGGCTTATGTGCCATTGCAAGTTTTTACAACTTTTTCAAAAGGGCTTTAACTACCGCTGGATGCAAGATAAGCCTTTAATGTGCGTTGTGAAAGGCTTTAGGTTGAGAGAGAATTGTGGCCTTCACCGGGCTCAGCTTTAGACTTTTATGTCTGTAACATGGGTGTTTTGTCACTAAAGATTTCAGTCTGCTCATATTCCTTTAAATCAGTTCATCTTAGTTTTCTCGACTGGTTCTCCTTTTTAAAGTATTATAACTAAAGGCAAATTTTTTTTATTTTGTTTCGATGGAGTAGATTGGAACGCTTGTCAGGTTTTCCTTTTTCTTTTTTATTGTATTAACTCTTGCTAGTGTTGCTAAAAACATTCACATGTAAATGTTCAGTTCTTTTATTGAACTTGACATAATTACATTTGTTAACTTACAGCGATTCTGTCAGCAGTCTCATTTGGCTCCTGCCATCTGATTGGAAACCTTATTCACCTAATTTTCATATGTGTCCTTAAAAGAGACGTATGGCATGAGCTCTTTTAGCCATACTTCTCTTCTGTGTCACTGGATTTCACTTAGTTCAGCACACCTGTGACCCAGATTCAGTCAGCAGACCAAAGCTTGCTGATGTCAGAGCTGATTCAGACTTTGCAGCAAACCTGACGATGTTGGGATCCACCCAGATGCCTGACGGGGCAGCTGGTTCAGTCTCTCAGCGTTCCTCTGAGAGGCCTGAGCCAGCCACTCCTACCCCCTCCATAGCTCGGTACTCCAGTGAGTCAATGATCACCACTCTCTGCTCAGGAAAAACTGAGAACGGAGTGATCAGCAGGCAGGGGAACACTCTTTTCTTGGTCTCGGACCAATGCTGCGTCCCTGTAGGTGAATATGTAATTTTGTGGAGGGTTTTTTTTTTTTTATCCCACACTTAACAATTTGATTAAAATTTGGAGATCCTTCGTTAAGTTATACAGCATGTTGTAATACTGACTGTATGTTTCACTATGACCTGTATTTACAAGGCTGGCACTAAATCTGCACCCTGCTAAAAAAAAAAAAAAAAGTTTGTAATGTTGACATTTGTCCCTGACAATGAAATTTGGACCCTATTATGTTTAAGAAAATTTTTAGCATCCCCCCCCCAATTACTATCATACATAGCATCTAAGTAGACAGTTCTTATGTCAGTTTTTGCAGGAAACATTGAACCCAGTGACTGCATTTTTGAGGTTGTTCACCTGAAAAATGTATAGATGTGTGAAATGTTTGTGTGGACCGAACCTTGAAGTACATCCATATGAGTGTTTGATAGCTGCCTGTTTGTAAGTAGTTTATGGTATTTGCAGTCATTGCCTAACTTGCTCAAAACATGCACAGTGTTCAAAGCTGTGGATGGAGTCGCAGCAGTTGGCACAGTCAGCTGTG
The DNA here is from genome assembly GCF_042186555.1 of Aquarana catesbeiana. Lineage (NCBI taxonomy): Eukaryota > Metazoa > Chordata > Amphibia > Anura > Ranidae > Aquarana > Aquarana catesbeiana. The sequence goes on along the minus strand of NC_133328.1, from coordinate 258,999,381 downwards.
TCTGCTGTGATGGCAACATTTTTTGAGGTTTTTTAATGGCTGTCTTGGCAACAGCAACCCAACAGCTCTTTTGGATTTATTCTTATGTAAATTGATTTTATTGGTGGCTTATAAAATCTTATAAAGCTTAAACCAACTTGTGTATATACAGAAGGGATCAATGAAAACGGCAGACTTTCTTGTGTTCACTTTCCACCAACAGAACAATGCAGAATAAAATCTATCCATCTGTATGTAGCTTTCCACATGTTATGTTTATACTTAATGTAAATGCATTTGCCACATCAGGTAAAACGCACGCAGATCCAAGAGCCCAGTGCTTTTGTGCAGGATGCCAAATAAATTTTACATTTTGGTTTTTAAATGTTACACTGGGTAAGTAATCCATTATTCTGTGTGGTAATATAGTTAGTCTAAGATTGTGGATACTTATAGTTCTCTTAATTCTAAAGAATTTGAAGGATTTGATAGACCTCTACCTACGCACACAAACCACAGCAAACAGTTTCTTCTCTCAGGTTAAATGCCATTGATCTGTATATAGAAAAATGATATGGTACTTTCTGTCCTCATCTCCTGGTCCTGATATGTTTAGCTGAGTAGCTTTTTCCTTCAGTAGTCTCATTGAGGTCTTCATTAGTATATCTGTAAAGTATGTATATGTGTATATGTGTATGTAATTTCACATATTCTCTTTAACAAGTTACCTGCCACCTTCTCAGATGCTTCCTCGACATATGCCCACAAGCACTACATAGCAGTGAAAGATCATCCATTGGAATGCCTGTAGTGCTTGGATTATTTCATCTTCAGGATATATTTCTGGCTGCTTGAACCTTTGCAGTATCCTGTACATGCACTGTTGAGAACAAGTCAGTCTTCCCATAGGCTGTAAGCAATTATGTCAGCTTCTCTACACTCTCAGTAGAGAGAATATTATAGTAACTGCTACAGTTTCGTCTCCAGAGATCTTTTACTCATGTAATGACCACTCTCGGGGCTTCATTGGACTAAAACCTCTTGTAAAACCTCTTGTAGTTTTGCATCTTTAAGACCGCATCTGAAACAGGAAAGTTTAATAAAAACACTTTTCCCAATATAATAATTGAGCCACGGTATAGATATGATTTCTTTGCATTGTTCCATTTTGCACTGGCCCCAGATTGTTCCAGAATAACTGTAGATAAATTGTAATATTGCTTTCAGTTTTAACAATATATTCTGTGTAAAAATGCATCTTTTTTTGTTTTGGAAGTTAAATATACCTGTGCCATATTAGATTTTTTTTACCTTTTTGAGTAATGTATATACCAAGCATATTTACTGCTCAATCCTTCGATTCATTCAAGTCTTTGCTTTGTCCAGAGGATAGGGGCTGTACAAACGGTTCTTGTTCTCCGGGTATGGTATAGGACAGGGGTCTCAGGCTGGTGGCCCTCCGGCTGTTGCGGGACTGCAGGTCCCATGAGGCATTGCAAGCCTGACAGTTACGGGCATGGCTTCCACTTGTGGTTCCGGTAGCAAGAACTTACTATATTAACAGCTGGGTGTATTTATTTTCTAGTTTACCAACAAGCCTTAAGTGTATCTAAAGCCAAACTTTTTGCTTTTGGATATAGCCTCGAAGTGTTACAACTTCTAAAGGGTTTTAATATTTTCTGTGACCCCTCTGGGGAAGTTCACCCCTTTGTATGACCTGGTAACCTTGTTGCTGGAACAGTTTTGTTGCTGATGCGAAATCCAAGTTTTTACAGTTGTCACCTGAACAGAAGTAGAGGAGTAATCTTCCAATGATGAAACAGGTGTCAATAACCCCCTACATGGGACTTTACCTTTCCCTACTGTATACTTTTATTACTGTATACTGTAATAAGTGAACCTTTGGTAACTTTCACAAATGTAAAATGTTTAATTCCTTGATATGTGGAACTTGAGATTTGTTACTGTTGCATGCTAACTAATTAATATCTTTAAAGCATAGGCTGTGCACATATTTAATTGAAAATGTATCGACTAAACGTTTTAAGGGTCCTTTTACCATGCATTGTTAGAATCTCGACCGGTTCAGCAGGAACCGCCAGAGTCGAACCATTAATTAGCAGACTGAATGTACCAAGTTGATCAAGTTGGGTACAACCAAACTGCCGGATTTGCTTCCAATTATCGCAAGCGGCTGCTATAGCCGCTAACGCTAATCACTGTCTTCTTCCAGAGGGGATGGATTTCCCCACCTGCCTCCCTGCTGGAAGAAGACCGTATCTTAGCATACTGATTTTCGGCCCATGTGTCGCGGGCTTTAGGCTGGGAAACACATGGGAATTTTTTGCCCAGCTGCTAACCGCTACCAATTGCTACACTTATGTAGCAGTGGACAACTGATCATTTCTACATGCCACAATCCAAAATGTGGCATTTTGCTACATTTAAATATACTGCATACATCACTCAGTTGCCTATGTGTGGCTATTGTTAGTGATTAGTAGTGGAGTGCTAACAGGTGTTGATTGTTGTAGCAAAAATTTCTGGTGTACACCCAGCCTTTAATTTCATTTATGGAGGGTATACATGACTTTGACTGCCTCAGCAACGCACATTCTAAATAATTAAAAAATTGCTTAGAAACAGCTGTCACTGGATTTCACTGTGGGAAAAGTTATTCCTACCATGGCAGAAGTTGTTCACTGACTGCACACATATCAGCACTTCACCACGAATGCAAAGAAAAAAAAGGGGGGGTGAGAAGTAGCCTCAGGAGAGCAGTGATGTAACATCCCTGTAATTCCAGGGTTCAGAGAGGGAGTGCTGCTCTGTGGATAGACTAAAGATTGGCTGTCCTGCAGACAGCATAGTTTCATTTTCATTAAGGGCCGGTTCGCACCAGATGCAGTTCCGTGCACTTTTTTTTTGCGCTGAAGGTGCGTGCGCGGTGTTTTGTGTGTATTCCGGTGGCTCTGGTTCACGCTAGTGCAGTCAGATCTGCACTGGCAGCTGGCTGCGCTGGTGTGGACTGGGGCCATTGGTGTGCATGGAGGGCGCTGTGCATACATTTTTAGAACCAGTTCAAACCACAAAAATGCACGGATACGTGGATTATTTTTTGCTTACACTTCACACCACCTGCAGTTCCAGTGCGTTTTGATACAAAATGCAGCACGCTCTACTTTTTTCTTTTTTTTTCTTTCTACTTTGGAAGCCATTGGAATGCATGGAAAACACTGCATGGATTTTTTAGCGCGGAGGAGCGCGCGGGGCTACATCTGGTGTGGACTGGCACTAAAAGGGTAAAGAACAATGCTTTTCGCTTGTGGATTAAATACTTGCTATGTCTAGGATGGTTGACACTTTCCAGAATGATGAAAGTGCCATTTTCTACTAATGAAGATTATGCATTCATAAGCATTATGAATAGCACAGGTACAGAGAAATGTTTCAGAAAATACTGCAGTCAGCCGCTGCCTATCCTAAATTGCCTTAAATAAACTATATATGCTGCAATTATTATGAAATACATCAAGTTCTAATGTAGTTGGAGGACTACTGTGGAAGGGAATGCTAATTCCTTTTTATGTCACAATTGCCCTAAATTTAGTAGTAACATAAGTCAGCTTGGATATTTGTTTGTGCCATTTAGAACATACCTTTGTGGCTTTTACAGACCAGAGGAATGTAGAAGTAAGCACATACACTTTTTTTTTTGTCATCACACACCAAAAATGCAATCTTTCTCCCAAGATCTGAAATATCATTTAAAGCAGTCAATAGTTTTGTGTTTACGATTCTATGTAAAATGGAAATGAGTAATGTTGTGATAAATGTCCTTAGAGTTTGTACTGCATGGTTATTTAAAAAAAATATGTATTCTGTATTTGATGTAAAGAAACATGTACAGTATTGATGTATCATAACTTAATGATCTGTACATTCTGTTTAACTGGAGTTTTTCGGTAGGCCTATTAAACTTTGGCTGTTTGTACACACCCTCTCTATGCAACTTGGGCGCATATCCTTGAAGGCTCCACAGATGAACACTGGCATTTGTATATAACTTCAGTTTTTTAAACCTTAGATTGAGGGTCTGCTTATGTTGCCTTTGAATTTGATTTCTGTATTTCTACATCAGATCTGCTTTCACCACCAGTGATTCCATGACCAACCTGGAAATTTGGTTGATCCTTTTTTTTTTCTTTTTATGTGTGCTGGGCTGACTTTAAATATAGGAATGTTGATGGAAAATTACATATTTTGTTGCTGAAACTAGCTAACGGACTCCATTGCTAGTTTTGTAAGATAGCAGGACTTCTATAATTGTTGCAAAAAGTCCCACTAGCAATTTAAATTCACACATATGAACTAAAGCTGGGTGCAGCTTATGATCTCCCCCCGCTGAGACATTGCATTCTGAAGGGGCTGCAAGCTCTGATAGAATGCTGGTTTTCCGAGCATGACCGTTTGAGACAAGGCGGTTGTTAAATCGGCTTCTGTTAGACAGCAGTACACAAGGACCAAAAATCAGCCTGCGTATGGGCTTTAAATCAAACCGTTTCAATTATTTATAAACAATATTCCACCCATAATTCCAATGTAGAAAAATAATTATATGCATATTCTTATGTGAAATGGGTTATGTATATTTATAAACAATATTCCACCCATAATCCCCATGTAGAAAAATAATTATATGCATATTCTTATCAGAAATGGGTTAAATAGGTTCCTAAATATATAAGCAATATTAAACCTATAATCCCCATATAGAAAAATCATTATATGCATATTCATATCAGAAATGGGTTAAATAGGTTCCTATTTATATTTATAAACAATATTCCACCCATAATCCCCATGTAGAAAAATTATTATATTCATATTCTTATCAGAAATGGGTTAAATAGATTCCTTTGTAGGTTTATAAACAATATTCCACTCTTAATCCCCATATAGAAAAATAACTATATGCATATTCTTATCAGAAATGGGTTAAGTAGGTTCCTATGTATATTTACATGTATATTTATATCACAGGTTTAATATGTTGATATTTATATTTATTAGCAATATTTCACCCATATAAATCCCATGTAGAAAAATAATTTTATGCATATTCATCACAGAAATAGGTTTAATTTTTTCCTATATATGTTTAACTACAATATTCCACCCATAATCCCCATGTAGAAAAAAATTATATGCATATTCTTATCAGAAATGTGTTAAATAGGTTCCTATGTATATTTATAAACAATATTCCACCCATAACCCCCATGTAGAAAAATAAATATATGCATATTCTTATGAGAAATTGGTTAAATAGGTTCCTATGTATGTATGTTTAGAAACAATATTCCACTCTTAATCCCCATATAGAAAAATAACTATATGCATATTCTTATCAGAAATTGGTTAAGTAGGTTCCTATGTATATTTATAAACAATAGTCAACCCATAATCCATATGTAGAAAAATAATGATATGCCTATTCTTATCAGAAATAGGTTTAATATGTTGCTATGTATATTTATAAACAATATTTCACCTTTAGTCCCCATGTAGAATTTTTTTATGCATATTCATTTCAGAAATAGGTTTAATATATTCCTAAGTATGTTTAACTACACTATTCCACCCAGAATCCCCTTGTAGAAAAATAATTATATGCATATTCTTATCAGAAATGGGTTTAATAGGTTCCTATGTATATTTATAAACAATATTTCACCCATAATCCCCATGTAGAAAAATGATTTTATGCATATTCATATCAGAAATAGGGTTAATATATTCCTATGTATGTTTAACTACAATATTCCACCCATAATCCCCATGCAGAAAAATAATTATATGCATATTTTTATCAGAAATGGATTAAATACGCTCCTATATATATTTATAAACAATATTCAACCCATAATCCCCAAATAGAAAAATAATTATAGGCATATTCATATCAGAAATAGGTTTAATATATTGGTATTTATATTTATAAACAATATTTCACCCATAATCCCCGTATAGAAAAAGAATGATATATATATTCTTATCAAAAATGGGTTAAATAGGTTCCTATGCATATATATAAACAATATTCCACCCATAATCCCCATGTAGAAAAATAATTATAAGCATATTCTTATCCGAAATGAGTTAAATAGGTTACTATGTATATTTATAAACAATATTTCACCAATAATCCCCATGTAGAAAACTATATATCTGCATATTCTTATCAGAAATGGTTTAAATAGGGTCCTATGTATATTTATAAACATTATTCCACACATAATCCCCATGTAGAAAAAATAATTATATGCATATTCTTATCACAAATGGGTTAAATAGGTACCTATGTATATTTATAAACAATATTCCACCCATAATCCCCATGTAGAAAAATAATTATATGCATATTCTTATCAGAAATGGGTTAAATAGGTTCCTATGTATATTTATAAACAATATTCCACCCATAATCCCCATGTAGAAAAATAATCATATTCCTATTCTTATCAGAAATGGGTTAAATAGGTTCCTTTGTATGTTTATAAACAATATTTCACTCTTAATCCCCAAACAGAAAAATAACTATATGCATATTCTTATTAGAACTGGGTTAAGTAGGTTCCTAAGTATATTTATAAAAAATATTCCACCCATAATTCCCATGTAGAAAAAGAATGATATGCATATTTTTTATGAGAAATGGGTTAAATAGGTTCCTAGGTATATTTATAAACAATATTCCACCCATAATCCCAATGTAGAATAATAATTATATGCCTATTATTATCAAAACAAGGTTTAATATGTTGCTATGTATGTTTATAAAAAATATTCCACAAATTAATCCCAATGTAGAAAAATAATTTTATGCATATTCATAACAGAAACAGGTTTATTTTTTTCATACGTATGTTTAACTACAATACTCCACCCATAATCCCCATGTAGAAAAATAATTATATGCATAGTCTTATCAGAAATGGGTTAAATTGGTTTTTGTATATATTTATAAGCAATATTCAACCCATAATCCCCATGTAGAAAAAGAATGATAGGCATATTTTTTATGAGAAATGGGTTAAATAGGTTCCTATGTATATTTATAAACAATATTCCACCCATAATCCCAACGTAGAATAATAATTATATGCATATTCTTAAGAGAAATGGGTTAAATAGGTTCCTATGTATATTTATAATCAATATTCCATTCATAACCCATATGTAGAAAAATAATTATATGCTTATTATTATCAAAAAAAGGTTTAATATGTTGCTATGTATGTTTATAAAAAATATTCCACCCATAATCCCAATGTAGAAAAATAATTGTATGCATATTCAAAACAGAAATAGGTTTAATTTTTTCCTACGTATGTTTAACTACAATACTCCACCCATAATCCCCATGTAGAAAAATAATTATATGCATATTCTTATCAGAAATGGGTTAAATTGGTTCCTGTATATATTTATAAGAAATATTCAACCCATAATCCCCATATAGAAAAATAATTATATGTATATTTAAATCAGAAATAGGTTTAATATATTGCTATGTATTTTTATAAACAATATTCCACCCATAATCACAACGTAGAAAATTAATTTTATGCATATTCATATCAGAAATAGGTTTAATATATTCCTATGTATGTTTGACTACAATATTCCACCCATAATCCCCATGTAGAAAAATAATTAAATGCATATTCTTATCAGAAACAGGTTTAATAGGTTCCTATGTATATTTATAAACAATATTCTACCCATAATACCCATGTAGAAAAATTATTTTATGCATATTCATATCAGAAATTGGTTTAATATATTGCTATGTATATTTATTAACTATATTTCACCCATAATCCCCATGTAGAAAAATAATGATATGCATATTTGTATAAGAAATGGGTTTAATAGGTTCCTATTTATAAACAATATTCCATCCATAATCTCAATGTAGAAAAATTATTTTATGCATATTCATAACAGAAATAGGTTTAATTTTTTTCTATGTATGTTTAACTACATATGCATATTCCCCCCATAATCTCCATGTAGAAAAATAATTATATCCATATTCTTATCAGAAATGGGTTAAATACTTTCCTTAATATATGTATAAACAATATTCCACCCATAATCCCAATGTAGAAAAATAATTATATGCATATTCATATGAGAAATGGGTTAAATAGGTTCCTATGTATATTTATAAACAATATTCCACCCATAATCCCAATGTAGAAAAATAATTATATGCATATTCTTATGAGAAATGGGTTAAATAGGTTCCTATGTGTATTTATAAACAATATTCCACCCATAATCCCAATGTAGAATAATAATTATATGCATATTCTTATCATAAATGGGTTAAATAGGTTCATATGTATATTTATTAACAGTATTTCACCCATAATCCCCATATAGAAAAGTAATTATATGCATATTCTTATGAGAAATGGGTTAAATAGGTTTCTATGTGTATTTATAAACAATATTCCACCCATAATCCCAGTGTAGAATAATAATTATATGCATATTCTTATCATAAATGGGTTAAATAGGTTCCTATGTATATTTATAAACAGTATTCCACCCATAATCCCCATATAGAAAAGTAATTATATGCATATTCCTATCAAAAATGTGTTAAATAGGTTTGTATGTATATTTATAAACAATATACCACCCATAATCCCAATGTAGAAAAATAATTTTATGCATATTTATATCAGAAATAGGTTTAATTTTTTCCTATGTATGTTTAACTACAATATTCTACCCATAATCCCAATGTAGAAAAATAATTATTTTCATATTCTTATCAGAAATGGGTGAAATAGGTTCCTTTGTATGTTTATAAACAATATTCCACTTTTAATCCCCATGTAGAAAAAGAATGATATGCATATTCTTAAGAGAAATGGGTTAAATAGGTTCCTATGTATATTTATAAACAATATTCCACCCATAATCCATATGTAGAAAATAATGATATGCCTATTAATATCAGAAATAGGTTTAATATGTTGCTATGTATATTTATAAACAATATTCCACCCATAACCCCCATGTAGAAAAATAATTTTGTGCATATTCATATCAGAAATATGTTTAATATATTCCTATGTATGTTTAACTAAAATATTCCACTCATAATCCCCATGTAGAAAAATAATTATATGCAAAATCTTATCAGAAATGGGTTAAATAGGTTGCTATGTAAATTTATAAAAAAAATTCCACCCATAATCCCAATGTAGAAAAATAATTATATGCATATTGTTATCAGAAACGGATTTAATAGGCTCCTATGTATATTTATAAACGATATTCCACCCATAATCCCCATGTAGAAAAAGAATTATATTCATATTCTTATCAGAAATGGGTTAAATAGGTTCCTTTGTATGTTTATAAACAATATTCCAGTCTTAATCCCCATATAGAAAAATAACTATATGCATTTTCTTATCAGAAATGGGTTAAGTAGGTTCCTATGTATATTTATAAACAATATTCCACCCATAATTTACATGCAGAAAAATAATTATATGCATATTTTTATCAGAAATTGGTTAAATAGGTGTCTACGTATATTTATAAACAATATTCCACCCATAATCGCCATGTAGAAAAATAATTTTATGCATATTTATATCAGAAATAGGATTAATATATTCCTATGTATGTTTAACTACATTATTCCACCCATAATCCCCATGTAGAAAAATAATTATATGCATATTCTTATCAAAAATTGGGTTAAATAGGTTGCTATGTATATTTATAAAGAATATTCCACCCATAATCCCAATGTGGAAAAATAATTATATGCATATTCTTATCAGAAACATGTTTAATAGGTTCCTATGTATATTTATAAACTATATTTCACCCATAATCCCCATGTAGAAAAATAATTATATGCATATTTCTATCAGAAACGGGTTTAATAGGTTCCTATTTATATTTATAAACAATATTCCACCCATAATCTCAATGTAGAAAAATAATTCGATGCATATTCATAACAGAAATAGGTTTAATTTTTTCTATGTATGTTTAACTACAATATTCCACCCATAATCTCCATGTAGAAAAATAATTATATGCATATTCTTAAGAGAAATGGGTAAATAGGTTCCTATATATATTTATAAACAATATTCCACCCATAATCCCAATGTAGAATAATAATTATATGCCTATTCTTATTAGAAATAGGTTTTATATGGTGCTGTGTATGTTTATCTACAATATTCCACCCTTAATCCCCATGCAGAAAAAAAATGATATGCATATTCATTTCACAAATAGGTTTAATATGGTGATATATATGTTTAACTACATATAATCTACCCATAATCCCCATGTAGAAAAATATTTATATGCATATTCTTAACAGAAATAGGTTAAATAGGTTCCTATGTATATTTATAAACAATATTCCACCCATAATCCCCATGTAGAAAAATAATTATATTCATATTCTTATCAGAAATGGGTTAAATAGGTTCCTTTGTATGTTTATAAACAATATACCACTCTTAATCCCCATATAGAAAAATAACTTTATGCATATTCTTATCAGAAATGGGTTAAGTAGGTTACAACGTATATTTATAAACAATATTCCACCCAAAATACCCTTATAGAAAAATAATTGTATGCATATTCTTATGAGAAATTAGTTAAATAGGTTCCTAAGTATATTTATAAACAATATTGAACCCACAATCCCCATGTAGAAACATAATTATATGCATATTCTTATGAGAAATGGGTTAAATAGGTTCCTATGTATATTTATAAACAATATTCCACCCATAATCCCCGTATAGAAAAAGAATGATATATATATTCTTATCAAAAATGGGTTAAATAGGTTCCCATGCATATATATAAACAATATTCCACCTATAATCCCCATGTAGAAAAATAATTATAAGCATATTCTTATCCAAAATTAGTTAAAGAGGTTACTATGTATATTTATAAACAATATTCTACCAATAATCCCCATGTAGAAAACTGTATATCTGCATATTCTTATCAGAAATGGGTTAAATAGGGTCCTATGTATATTTATAAACATTATTCCACCCATAATCCCCATGTAGAAAAAATAATTATATGCATATTCTTATCAGAAATGGGTTAAATAGGTACCTATGTATATTTATAAACAATATTCCACCCATAATCCCCATGTAGAAAAATAATTATATGCATATTCTTATCAGAAATGGGTTAAATAGGTTCCTATGTATATTTATAAACAATATTCCACCCATAATCCCCATGTAGAAAAATAATCATATTCCTATTCTTATCAGAAATGGGTTAAATAGGTTCCTTTGTATGTTTATAAACAATATTTCACTCTTAATCCCCAAACAGAAAAATAACTATATGCATTTTCTTATCAGAATTGGTTTAAGTAGGTTCCTAAGTATATTTATAAACAATATTCCACCCATAATTCCCATGTAGAAAAAGAATGATATGCATATTTTTTATGAGAAATGGGTTAAATAGTTTCCTATGTATATATATAAACAATATTCCACCCATAATCAAATGTAGAAAAATAATTATATGCCTATTATTATCAAAAAAAGGTTTAATATGTTGCTATGTATGTTTATAAAAAATATTCCACAAATTAATCCCAATGCAGAAAAATAATTTTATGCATATTCATAACAGAAATAGGTTTAATTTTTTCATACGTATGTTTAACTACAATACTCCACCCATAATCCCCATGTAGAAAAATAATTATATGCATATTCTTATCAGAAATGGGTTAAATTGGTTCCTGTATAAATTTATAAGCAATATTCAACCCATAATCCCCTTGTAGAAAAAGAATGATAGGCATATTTTTTGTGAGAAATGGGTTAAATAGGTTCCTATGTATATTTATAAACAATATTCCACCCATAATCCCAACGTAGAATAATAATTATATGCATATTCTTAAGAGAAATGGGTTAAACAGGTTCCTATGTATATTTATAATCAATATTCCATCCATAATCCATATGTAGAAAAATAATTATATGTTTATTATTATCAAAAAAAGGTTTAATATGTTGCTATGTATGTTTATAAAAAATATTCCACCCATAATCCCAATTTAGAAAAATAATTGTATGCATATGCAAAACAGAAATAGGTTTAATTTTTTCCTACGTATGTTTAACTACAATACTCCACCCATAATCCCCATGTAGAAAAATAATTATATGCATATTCCTATCAGAAATGGGTTAAATTGGTTCCTGTATATATTTATAAGAAATATTCAACCCATAATCCCCATATAGAATAATAATTATATGTATATTTAAATCAGAAATAGGTTTAATATATTGCTATGTATTTTTATAAACAATATTCCACCCATAATCCCAATGTAGAAATTTTATTTTATGCATATTCATATCAGAAATAGGTTTAATATATTCCTATGTATGTTTGACTACAATATTCCACCCATAATCCTCATGTAGAAAAATAATTATATGCATATTCTTATCAGAAACAGGTTAAATAGGTTCCTATGTATATTTATAAACAATATTCCACCCATAATCCCCATGTAGAAAAATAATTATATTCATATTCTTATCAGAAATGGGTTAAATAGGTTCCTTTGTATGTTTATAAACAATATACCAGTCTTAATCCCCATATAGAAAAATAACTTTATGCATATTCTTATCAGAAATGGGTTAAGTAGGTTACAATGTATATTTATAAACAATATTCCACCCAAAATACCCTTATAGAAAAATAATTGTATGCATATTCTTATGAGAAATTAGTTAAATACGTTCCTATGGGTTAAATTTTTTCCTATGTATATTTATAAACAATATTCCACCCATAATCCCCATGTAGAAAAATAATTATATTCATATTCTTATCAGAAATGGGTTAAATAGGTTCCTATGTATGTTTAGAAACAATATTCCACTCTTAATCCCCATATAGAAAAATAACTATATGCATATTCTTATCAGAAATTGGTTAAGTAGGTTCCTATGCATATTTATAAACAATATTCCTCCCAAAATACCCATATAGAAAAATAATTGTATGCATATTCTTATGCGAAATGGGTTAAATAGGTACCTAAGTATATTTATAAACAATATTCAACCCATAATCCCCATGTAGAAAAATAATTATAAGCATATTCTTATCCGAAATTAGTTAAATAGGTTACTATGTATATTTATAAACAATATTCTACCAATAATCCCCATGTAGAAAAATAATTATATGCATATTCTTATCAGAAATGGGTTAAATAGGTTCCTATGTATATTTATAAACAATATTCCACCCATAATCCCCATGTAGAAAAATAATTATATTCATATTCTTATCAGAAATGGGTTAAATAGTTTCCTTTGTATGTTTTTAAACAATATTCCACTCTTAATCACCATATAGAAAAATAACTTTATGCATATTCTTTTTAGAAATGGGTTAAGTAGGTTCCAATGTAGATTTATAAACAATATTCCACCCAAAATACCCATATAGAAAAATAATTGTATGCACATTCTTATGAGAAATTGGTTAAATAGGTTGCTAAACAGATTTATAAACAATATTCCACCCATAATCCCCATAGATAAAAGTAATTGTATGCATATTTTTTTTATCAGAAATAGGTTTAATATGTTGCTATGTATGTTTATAAAACAATACAATATTCCACCCATAATCCCCATGTAGAAAAATAATTAAGTGCCTATTCTTATCAGAAACGGATTTAATAGATTTCTATGTATATTTATCAACAATATTCCACCCATAATCCCCATGTAGAAAAATAATTATATTCATATTCTTATCAGAAACGGATTTAATAGATTTCTATGTATATTTATCAACAATATTCCACCCATAATCCCCATGTAGAAAAATAATTATATTCATATTCTTATCAGAAATGGGTTCAGAAGTAGGTTCCAATGTAGATTTATAAACAATATTCCACCCATAATCCCAATGTAGAAAAATAATTTTTATGCATATTCATAACGGAAATAGGTTTAATTTTTTCCTATGTATGTTTAACTGCAATATTCCACCCATAATCCCCATGTAGAAAAATAATTATATGCATATTCTAATCGGAAATGGGTTAAATAGGTTCCAATGTTTATTTATAAACAATATTCCACCCATAATCCCCATGTAGAAAAATAATTTTATACATATTCATATCAGAAATAGGTTTAATATATTCCTATGTATGTTTAACTACAATATTCCAACCATAATCCACACGTAGAAAAATAATTATATGCATATTCTTATCAGAAATGGGTAAATAGCTACCTATGTATATTTATAATCAATATTCCACTGATAATTCACATGTAGAAAAATAATGAAATGCATATTTTTATCAGAAATAGGGTTAATATGCTGCTATCTATCTTTATAAAATATTCTACCCATCATCCCCATGTAGAAAAATAATTGTATGCATATTCTTATGAGAAATTGGTTAAATAGGTTCCTAAGTATATTTATAAACAATATTCCACCCATAATCCCCATAGAGAAACGTAATTATATGCATACTCTTATCAGAAATGGGTTAAATAGGTTCCTATGTATATTTATAAACAATATTCCACCCATAATCACTATGTAGAAAAATAATGATATGCCTATTATTATCAGAAATAGTTTTAATAAGTTGCTATGTCTGTTTATCTACAATATTCCACACATAATCCCCATGTAGAAAAATAATTATATGCATATTCATATTAGAAATGGGTTAAATATGTTCCTATGTATATTTATAAACAATATTCCACCCATAATCCCCATGTAGAAATAAATTATATTCATATTCTTATCAGAAATGTGTTAAATATGTTCCTATATATATATATATATATATATATATAAGCAATATTCAACCCATAATCCCCATATAGAAAAATAATTATATGCATATTCATTTCAGAAATGGGTTAAATATGTTCCTATGTATATTTATAAACAATATTCCACCCATAATCCCCATGTAGAAAAATAATTATATTCATATTCTTATCAGAAATGGGTTAAATAGTTTCCTTTGTATGTTTTTAAACAATATTCCACTCTTAATCACCATATAGAAAAATAACTTTATGCATATTCTTTTTAGAAATGGGTTAAGTAGGTTCCAATGTAGATTTATAAACAATATTCCACCCAAAATACCCATATAGAAAAATAATTGTATGCACATTCTTATGAGAAATGGGTTAAATAGGTTGCTAAACAGATTTATAAACAATATTCCACCCATAATCCCCATAGATAAAAGTAATTGTATGCATATTTTTTATCAGAAATAGGTTTAATATGTTGCTATGTATGTTTATAAAACAATATTCCCCCCATAATCCCAATGTAGAAAAATAACTTTTATGCATATTCATAACGGAAATAGGTTTAATTTTTTCCTATGTATGTTTAACTACAATATTCCACCCATAATCCCCATGTAGAAAAATAATTAAGTGCCTATTCTTATCAGAAACGGATTTAATAGATTTCTATGTATATTTATCAACAATATTCCACCCATAATCCCCATGTAGAAAAATAATTATATTCATATTCTTATCAGAAATGGTTTAAGTAGGTTCCAATGTAGATTTATAAACATTATTCCACCCATAATCCCAATGTAGAAAAATAATTTTTATGCATATTCATAACGGAAATAGGTTTAATTTTTTCCTATGTATGTTTAACTGCAATATTCCACCCATAATCCCCATGTAGAAAAATAATTATATGCATATTCTTATCGGAAATGGGTTAAATAGGTTCCTATGTTTATTTATAAACAATATTCCACCTATAATCCCCATGTAGAAAAATAATTTTATACATATTCATATCAGAAATAGGTTTAATATATTCCTATGTATGTTTAACTACAATATTCCAACCATAATCAACACGTAGAAAAATAATTATATGCATATTCTTATCAGAAATGGATAAATAGCTACCCATGTATATTTATAATCAATATTCCACTGATAATTCACATGTAGAAAAATAATGAAATGCATATTTTTATCAGAAATAGGGTTAATATGCTGCTATCTATCTTTATAAAATATTCTACCCATAATCCCCATGTAGAAAAATAATTGTATGCATATTCTTATGAGAAATTGGTTAAATAGGTTCCTAAGTATATTTATAAACAATATTCCACCCATAATCCCCATAGAGAAACGTAATTATATCCATAATCTTATCAGAAATGGGTTAAATAGGTTCCTATGTATATTTATAAACAATATTCCACCCATAATCCCCATGTAGAAATAAATTATATTCATATTCTTATCAGAAATTTTTTAAATATGTTCCTATATATATATATAAGCAATATTCAACCCATAATCCCCATATAGAAAAATAATTTTATGCATATTCATTTCAGAAATGGGTTAAATATGTTCCTATGTATATTTATAAACAATATTCCACCCATAATCCCCATGTAGAAAAATAATTATATTCATATTCTTATCAGAAATGGGTTAAATAGGTTCCTTTGTTTGTTAATAAACAATATTCAACTCTTAATCCCCATATAGAAAAATAACTATATGCATATTCTTATCAGAAATGGGTTACGTAGGTTCCTATGTATATTTATAAACAATATTGTACCCAAAATGCCCATATAGAAAAATAATTGTATGCATATTCTTATGGGAAATGGGTTAAATGGGTTCCTAAGTATATTTATAAACAATATTCCACCCATAATCCCCATAGATAAAAGTAATTATATGAATATTCTTATTAGAAATGGGTTAAATAGGTTCCTATGTATATTTATAAACAATATTCCACCCATAATGCATATGTAGAAAAATAATGATATGCCTATTATTATCAGAAATAGGTTTAATAAGTTGCTATGTATGTTTATCTGCAATATGCCACGCATAATCCCCATGTAGAAAAATAATTATATGCATATCCCTATCAGAAATGGGTTTAATATGTTCCTATGTATATTTATAAACAATATTCCACCCATAATCCACATGTAGAAAAATAATTATATTCATATTCTTATCAGAAATGGGTTAAATAGGTTCCTTTGTTTGTTAATAAACAATATTCCACTCTTAATCCCCATATAGAAAAATAACTTTATGCATATTCTTATCAGAAATGGGTTAAGTAGGTTCCTATGTATATTTATAAAAAATATTGTATCCAAAATAATTGTATGCATATTCCTAGGGAAAAAGGGTTAAATGGGTTCCTAAGTATATTTATAAACAACATTCCACCCCTAAAACCCTTGTAGAAAAATAATTATATGCATATTCTTATGAGAAATGGGTTAAATAGGTTCCTATGTAGATTCGAAAACAATATTCCACCCACAATGCTCATATAGAAAAATGATTGTATATTCATATGAAAAATATGTTAAATACGTTCCTAAGTATATTTCTAAACAATATTCCACCCATAATGCCAGAGTAGAAAAAAATGTATATGCATATTCGTATCAGAAATTGGGTTAAATAGGTTCCAATGTATATTTATAAACAATATTCCACCCATAATCCCCATGTAGAAAAATAATTATATTCATATTCTTATCAGAAATGGGTTAAATAGGTTCCTTTGTTTGTTAATAAACAATATTCAACTCTTAATCCCCATATAGAAAAATAACTATATGCATATTCTTATCAGAAATGGGTTAAGTAGGTTCCTATGTATATTTATAAACAATATTGTACCCAAAATGCCCATATAGAAAAATAATTGTATGCATATTCTTATGGGAAATGGGTTAAATGGGTTCCTAAGTATATTTATAAACAATATTCCACCCATAATCCCCATAGAGAAAAGTAATTATATGAATATTCTTATTAGAAATGGGTTAAATAGGTTCCTATGTATATTTATAAACAATATTCCACCCATAATGCATATGTAGAAAAATAATGATATGCCTATTATTATCAGAAATAGGTTTAATAAGTTGCTATGTATGTTTATCTGCAATATGCCACGCATAATCCCCATGTAGAAAAATAATTATATGCATATCCCTATCAGAAATGGGTTTAATATGTTCCTATGTATATGTATAAACAATATTCCACCCATAATCCCCATGTAGAAAAATAATTATATTCATATTCTTACCAGAAATGGGTTAAATAGGTTCCTTTGTATGTTTATAAACAATATTCCACTCTTAATCCCCACATAGAAAAATAACTATATGCATATTCTTATCAGAAATGGGTTAAGTAGGTTCCTATGTATATTTATAAAAAATATTGTATCCAAAATAATTGTATGCATATTCCTAGGGAAAAAGGGTTAAATGGGTTCCTAAGTATATTTATAAACAACATTCCACCCCTAAAAGCCTTGTAGAAAAATAATTATATGCATATTCTTATGAGAAATGGGTTAAATAGGTTCCTATGTAGATTTAAAAACAATATTCCACCCACAATGCTCATATAGAAAAATGATTGTATATTCATATGAAAAATATGTTAAATACGTTCCTAAGTATATTTCTAAACAATATTCCACCCATAATGCCCGAGTAGAAAAAAATGTATATGCATATTCGTATCAGAAATTGGGTTAAATAGGTTCCAATGTATATTTATAAACAATATTCCACCCATAATCCCCATGTAGAAAAATAATTATATGCATATTCGTATCAGAAATGTGTTAAATAGGTTCCAATCTATATTTATGAACAACATTCCACCCATTATCCCCATGTAGAAAAATAATTTTAATGCATATTTATATCAAAAAAAGGTTTAATATATTCCTATGTAGGCATAACTACAGTATTCCACCCATAATTTCCGTGTAGAAAAATTATTATATGCATAATCTTATCAGAAATTGGTTAAATAGGTTCATATGTATATTTATAAACAATATTCCACCGATAATTCACATGTAGAGAATAATGAAATGCGTATTTTTATTAGAAATAGGTTAAATATGTTGCTATCTATCTTTTTATAAAATATTCTACCCATAATCCCCATGTAAAAAAATAATTATATTCATATTCTTATCAGAAATGGGTGAAATATGTGCCTTTGTATGTTTATAAACAATATGCCATTCTTAATCCCCACATAGAAAAATAACTTTATGCATATTCTTATCAGAAATGGGTTAAGTAGGTTCCTATGTGTATTTATAAACAATATTCCACCCAAAATACCCATATAGAAAACAATATTCCACCCATAATCCCCATGTAGAAAAATAATTAAATGCATATTCTTATCAGAAATGGGTAAATAGCTACCTATGTATATTTATAATCAATATTCCACCGATAATTCACATGTAGAAAAATAATGAAATGCATATTTTTATCAGAAATAGGGTTAATATGCTGCTATCTATCTTTAAAAAATATTCTACCCATAATCCCCATGTAGAAAAATAATTGTATGCATATTCTTATGAGAAATGGGTTAAATAGGTTCCTAAGTATATTTATAAACAATATTCCACCCATAATCCCCATAGAGAAACGTAATTATATGCATACTCTTATCAGAAATGGGTTAAATAGGTTCCTATGTATATTTATAAACAATATTCCACCCATAATCCATATGTAGAAATAAATGATATGCCTATTATTATCAGAAATAGTTTTAATAAGTTGCTATGTCTGTTTATCTACAATATTCCACACATAATCCCCATGTAGAAAAATAATTATATGCATATTCATATCAGAAATGGGTTAAATATGTTCCTATGTATATTTATAAACAATATTCCACCCATACACCCCATGTAGAAAAAAATTATATTCATATTCTTATCAGAAATGTTTTAAATATGTTCCTATATATATATATAAGCAATATTCAACCCATAATCCCCATATAGAAAAATAATTATATGCATATTCATTTCAGAAATGGGTTAAATATGTTCCTATGTATATTTATAAACAATATTCCACCCATAATCCCCATGTAGAAAAATAATTATATTCATATTCTTATCAGAAATGGGTTAAATAGTTTCCTTTGTATGTTTTTAAACAATATTCCACTCTTAATCACCATATAAAAAAATAACTTTATGCATATTCTTTTTAGAAATGGGTTAAGTAGGTTCCAATGTAGATTTATAAACAATATTCCACCCAAAATACCCATATAGAAAAATAATTGTATGCACATTCTTATGAGAAATGGGTTAAATAGGTTGCTAAACAGATTTATAAAAAATATTCCACCCATAATCCCCATAGATAAAAGTAATTGTATGCATATTTTTTATCAGAAATAGGTTTAATATGTTGCTATGTATGTTTATAAAACAATATTCCCCCCATAATCCCAATTTAGAAAAATAATTTTATACATATTCATATCAGAAATAGGTTTAATATATTCCTATGTATGTTTAACTACAATATTCCAACCATAATCCACACGTAGAAAAATAATTATATGCATATTCTTATCAGAAATGGGTAAATAGCTACCTATGTATATTTATAAACAATATTCCACCCATAATCCCCATGTAGAAATAAATTATATTCATATTCTTATCAGAAATTTTTTAAATATGTTCCTCTATATCTAAGCAATATTCAACCCATAATCCCCATATAGAAAAATAATTATATGCATATTCATTTCAGAAATGGGTTAAATATGTTCCTATGTATATTTATAAACAATATTCCACCCATAATTCCCATGTAGAAAAATAATTATATTCATATTCTTATCAGAAATGGGTTAAATAGGTTCCTTTGTTTGTTAATAAACAATATTCAACTCTTAATCCCCATATAGAAAAATAACTATATGCATATTCTTATCAGAAATGGGTTAAGTAGGTTCCTATGTATATTTATAAAAAATATTGTATCCAAAATAATTGTATGCATATTCCTAGGGAAAAAGGGTTAAATGGGTTCCTAAGTATATTTATAAACAACATTCCACCCCTAAAACCCTTGTAGAAAAATAATTATATGCATATTCTTATGAGAAATGGGTTAAATAGGTTCCTATGTAGATTTAAAAACAATATTCCACCCACAATGCTCATATAGAAAAATGATTGTATATTCATATGAAAAATATGTTAAATACGTTCCTAAGTATATTTCTAAACAATATTCCACCCATAATGCCCGAGTAGAAAAAAATGTATATGCATATTCGTATCAGAAAATGGGTTAAATAGGTTCCAATGTATATTTATAAACAATATTCCACCCATAATCCCCATGTAGAAAAATAATTATATTCATATTCTTATCAGAAATGGGTTAAATAGGTTCCTTTGTTTGTTAATAAACAATATTCAACTCTTAATCCCCATATAGAAAAATAACTATATGCATATTCTTATCAGAAATGGGTTAAGTAGGTTCCTATGTATATTTATAAACAATATTGTACCCAAAATGCCCATATAGAAAAATAATTGTATGCATATTCTTATGGGAAATGGGTTAAATGGGTTCCTAAGTATATTTATAAACAATATTCCACCCATAATCCCCATAGAGAAAAGTAATTATATGAATATTCTTATTAGAAATGGGTTAAATAGGTTCCTATGTATATTTATAAACAATATTCCACCCATAATGCATATGTAGAAAAATAATGATATGCCTATTATTATCAGAAATAGGTTTAATAAGTTGCTATGTATGTTTATCTGCAATATGCCACGCATAATCCCCATGTAGAAAAATAATTATATGCATATCCCTATCAGAAATGGGTTTAATATGTTCCTATGTATATGTATAAACAATATTCCACCCATAATCCCCATGTAGAAAAATAATTATATTCATATTCTTACCAGAAATGGGTTAAATAGGTTCCTTTGTATGTTTATAAACAATATTCCACTCTTAATCCCCACATAGAAAAATAACTATATGCATATTCTTATCAGAAATGGGTTAAGTAGGTTCCTATGTATATTTATAAAAAATATTGTATCCAAAATAATTGTATGCATATTCCTAGGGAAAAAGGGTTAAATGGGTTCCTAAGTATATTTATAAACAACATTCCACCCCTAAAAGCCTTGTAGAAAAATAATTATATGCATATTCTTATGAGAAATGGGTTAAATAGGTTCCTATGTAGATTTAAAAACAATATTCCACCCACAATGCTCATATAGAAAAATGATTGTATATTCATATGAAAAATATGTTAAATACGTTCCTAAGTATATTTCTAAACAATATTCCACCCATAATGCCCGAGTAGAAAAAAATGTATATGCATATTCGTATCAGAAAATGGGTTAAATAGGTTCCAATGTATATTTATAAACAATATTCCACCCATAATCCCCATGTAGAAAAATAATTATATTCATATTCTTATCAGAAATGGGTTAAATAGGTTCCTTTGTTTGTTAATAAACAATATTCAACTCTTAATCCCCATATAGAAAAATAACTATATGCATATTCTTATCAGAAATGGGTTAAGTAGGTTCCTATGTATATTTATAAACAATATTGTACCCAAAATGCCCATATAGAAAAATAATTGTATGCATATTCTTATGGGAAATGGGTTAAATGGGTTCCTAAGTATATTTATAAACAATATTCCACCCATAATCCCCATAGAGAAAAGTAATTATATGAATATTCTTATTAGAAATGGGTTAAATAGGTTCCTATGTATATTTATAAACAATATTCCACCCATAATGCATATGTAGAAAAATAATGATATGCCTATTATTATCAGAAATAGGTTTAATAAGTTGCTATGTATGTTTATCTGCAATATGCCACGCATAATCCCCATGTAGAAAAATAATTATATGCATATCCCTATCAGAAATGGGTTTAATATGTTCCTATGTATATGTATAAACAATATTCCACCCATAATCCCCATGTAGAAAAATAATTATATTCATATTCTTACCAGAAATGGGTTAAATAGGTTCCTTTGTATGTTTATAAACAATATTCCACTCTTAATCCCCACATAGAAAAATAACTATATGCATATTCTTATCAGAAATGGGTTAAGTAGGTTCCTATGTATATTTATAAAAAATATTGTATCCAAAATAATTGTATGCATATTCCTAGGGAAAAAGGGTTAAATGGGTTCCTAAGTATATTTATAAACAACATTCCACCCCTAAAAGCCTTGTAGAAAAATAATTATATGCATATTCTTATGAGAAATGGGTTAAATAGGTTCCTATGTAGATTTAAAAACAATATTCCACCCACAATGCTCATATAGAAAAATGATTGTATATTCATATGAAAAATATGTTAAATACGTTCCTAAGTATATTTCTAAACAATATTCCACCCATAATGCCCGAGTAGAAAAAAATGTATATGCATATTCGTATCAGAAATTGGGTTAAATAGGTTCCAATGTATATTTATAAACAATATTCCACCCATAATCCCCATGTAGAAAAATAATTATATGCATATTCGTATCAGAAATGTGTTAAATAGGTTCCAATCTATATTTATGAACAACATTCCACCCATTATCCCCATGTAGAAAAATAATTTTAATGCATATTTATATCAAAAAAAGGTTTAATATATTCCTATGTAGGCATAACTACAGTATTCCACCCATAATTTCCGTGTAGAAAAATTATTATATGCATAATCTTATCAGAAATTGGTTAAATAGGTTCATATGTATATTTATAAACAATATTCCACCGATAATTCACATGTAGAGAATAATGAAATGCGTATTTTTATTAGAAATAGGTTAAATATGTTGCTATCTATCTTTTTATAAAATATTCTACCCATAATCCCCATGTAAAAAAATAATTATATTCATATTCTTATCAGAAATGGGTGAAATATGTGCCTTTGTATGTTTATAAACAATATGCCATTCTTAATCCCCACATAGAAAAATAACTTTATGCATATTCTTATCAGAAATGGGTTAAGTAGGTTCCTATGTGTATTTATAAACAATATTCCACCCAAAATACCCATATAGAAAACAATATTCCACCCATAATCCCCATGTAGAAAAATAATTAAATGCATATTCTTATCAGAAATGGGTAAATAGCTACCTATGTATATTTATAATCAATATTCCACCGATAATTCACATGTAGAAAAATAATGAAATGCATATTTTTATCAGAAATAGGGTTAATATGCTGCTATCTATCTTTAAAAAATATTCTACCCATAATCCCCATGTAGAAAAATAATTGTATGCATATTCTTATGAGAAATGGGTTAAATAGGTTCCTAAGTATATTTATAAACAATATTCCACCCATAATCCCCATAGAGAAACGTAATTATATGCATACTCTTATCAGAAATGGGTTAAATAGGTTCCTATGTATATTTATAAACAATATTCCACCCATAATCCATATGTAGAAATAAATGATATGCCTATTATTATCAGAAATAGTTTTAATAAGTTGCTATGTCTGTTTATCTACAATATTCCACACATAATCCCCATGTAGAAAAATAATTATATGCATATTCATATCAGAAATGGGTTAAATATGTTCCTATGTATATTTATAAACAATATTCCACCCATACACCCCATGTAGAAAAAAATTATATTCATATTCTTATCAGAAATGTTTTAAATATGTTCCTATATATATATATAAGCAATATTCAACCCATAATCCCCATATAGAAAAATAATTATATGCATATTCATTTCAGAAATGGGTTAAATATGTTCCTATGTATATTTATAAACAATATTCCACCCATAATCCCCATGTAGAAAAATAATTATATTCATATTCTTATCAGAAATGGGTTAAATAGTTTCCTTTGTATGTTTTTAAACAATATTCCACTCTTAATCACCATATAAAAAAATAACTTTATGCATATTCTTTTTAGAAATGGGTTAAGTAGGTTCCAATGTAGATTTATAAACAATATTCCACCCAAAATACCCATATAGAAAAATAATTGTATGCACATTCTTATGAGAAATGGGTTAAATAGGTTGCTAAACAGATTTATAAAAAATATTCCACCCATAATCCCCATAGATAAAAGTAATTGTATGCATATTTTTTATCAGAAATAGGTTTAATATGTTGCTATGTATGTTTATAAAACAATATTCCCCCCATAATCCCAATTTAGAAAAATAATTTTATACATATTCATATCAGAAATAGGTTTAATATATTCCTATGTATGTTTAACTACAATATTCCAACCATAATCCACACGTAGAAAAATAATTATATGCATATTCTTATCAGAAATGGGTAAATAGCTACCTATGTATATTTATAAACAATATTCCACCCATAATCCCCATGTAGAAATAAATTATATTCATATTCTTATCAGAAATTTTTTAAATATGTTCCTCTATATCTAAGCAATATTCAACCCATAATCCCCATATAGAAAAATAATTATATGCATATTCATTTCAGAAATGGGTTAAATATGTTCCTATGTATATTTATAAACAATATTCCACCCATAATTCCCATGTAGAAAAATAATTATATTCATATTCTTATCAGAAATGGGTTAAATAGGTTCCTTTGTTTGTTAATAAACAATATTCAACTCTTAATCCCCATATAGAAAAATAACTATATGCATATTCTTATCAGAAATGGGTTAAGTAGGTTCCTATGTATATTTATAAAAAATATTGTATCCAAAATAATTGTATGCATATTCCTAGGGAAAAAGGGTTAAATGGGTTCCTAAGTATATTTATAAACAACATTCCACCCCTAAAACCCTTGTAGAAAAATAATTATATGCATATTCTTATGAGAAATGGGTTAAATAGGTTCCTATGTAGATTTAAAAACAATATTCCACCCACAATGCTCATATAGAAAAATGATTGTATATTCATATGAAAAATATGTTAAATACGTTCCTAAGTATATTTCTAAACAATATTCCACCCATAATGCCCGAGTAGAAAAAAATGTATATGCATATTCGTATCAGAAAATGGGTTAAATAGGTTCCAATGTATATTTATAAACAATATTCCACCCATAATCCCCATGTAGAAAAATAATTATATTCATATTCTTATCAGAAATGGGTTAAATAGGTTCCTTTGTTTGTTAATAAACAATATTCAACTCTTAATCCCCATATAGAAAAATAACTATATGCATATTCTTATCAGAAATGGGTTAAGTAGGTTCCTATGTATATTTATAAACAATATTGTACCCAAAATGCCCATATAGAAAAATAATTGTATGCATATTCTTATGGGAAATGGGTTAAATGGGTTCCTAAGTATATTTATAAACAATATTCCACCCATAATCCCCATAGAGAAAAGTAATTATATGAATATTCTTATTAGAAATGGGTTAAATAGGTTCCTATGTATATTTATAAACAATATTCCACCCATAATGCATATGTAGAAAAATAATGATATGCCTATTATTATCAGAAATAGGTTTAATAAGTTGCTATGTATGTTTATCTGCAATATGCCACGCATAATCCCCATGTAGAAAAATAATTATATGCATATCCCTATCAGAAATGGGTTTAATATGTTCCTATGTATATGTATAAACAATATTCCACCCATAATCCCCATGTAGAAAAATAATTATATTCATATTCTTACCAGAAATGGGTTAAATAGGTTCCTTTGTATGTTTATAAACAATATTCCACTCTTAATCCCCACATAGAAAAATAACTATATGCATATTCTTATCAGAAATGGGTTAAGTAGGTTCCTATGTATATTTATAAAAAATATTGTATCCAAAATAATTGTATGCATATTCCTAGGGAAAAAGGGTTAAATGGGTTCCTAAGTATATTTATAAACAACATTCCACCCCTAAAAGCCTTGTAGAAAAATAATTATATGCATATTCTTATGAGAAATGGGTTAAATAGGTTCCTATGTAGATTTAAAAACAATATTCCACCCACAATGCTCATATAGAAAAATGATTGTATATTCATATGAAAAATATGTTAAATACGTTCCTAAGTATATTTCTAAACAATATTCCACCCATAATGCCCGAGTAGAAAAAAATGTATATGCATATTCGTATCAGAAATTGGGTTAAATAGGTTCCAATGTATATTTATAAACAATATTCCACCCATAATCCCCATGTAGAAAAATAATTATATGCATATTCGTATCAGAAATGTGTTAAATAGGTTCCAATCTATATTTATGAACAACATTCCACCCATTATCCCCATGTAGAAAAATAATTTTAATGCATATTTATATCAAAAAAAGGTTTAATATATTCCTATGTAGGCATAACTACAGTATTCCACCCATAATTTCCATGTAGAAAAATTATTATATGCATAATCTTATCAGAAATTGGTTAAATAGGTTCATATGTATATTTATAAACAATATTCCACCGATAATTCACATGTAGAGAATAATGAAATGCGTATTTTTATTAGAAATAGGTTAAATATGTTGCTATCTATCTTTTTATAAAATATTCTACCCATAATCCCCATGTAAAAAAATAATTATATTCATATTCTTATCAGAAATGGGTGAAATATGTGCCTTTGTATGTTTATAAACAATATGCCATTCTTAATCCCCACATAGAAAAATAACTTTATGCATATTCTTATCAGAAATGGGTTAAGTAGGTTCCTATGTGTATTTATAAACAATATTCCACCCAAAATACCCATATAGAAAACAATATTCCACCCATAATCCCCATGTAGAAAAATAATTAAATGCATATTCTTATCAGAAATGGGTAAATAGCTACCTATGTATATTTATAATCAATATTCCACCGATAATTCACATGTAGAAAAATAATGAAATGCATATTTTTATCAGAAATAGGGTTAATATGCTGCTATCTATCTTTAAAAAATATTCTACCCATAATCCCCATGTAGAAAAATAATTGTATGCATATTCTTATGAGAAATGGGTTAAATGGGTTCCTAAGAATATTTATAAACAATATTCCACCCATAATCCCCATAGAGAAACGTAATTATATGCATACTCTTATCAGAAATGGGTTAAATAGGTTCCTATGTATATTTATAAACAATATTCCACCCATAATCCATATGTAGAAATAAATGATATGCCTATTATTATCAGAAATAGTTTTAATAAGTTGCTATGTCTGTTTATCTACAATATTCCACACATAATCCCCATGTAGAAAAATAATTATATGCATATTCATATCAGAAATGGGTTAAATATGTTCCTATGTATATTTATAAACAATATTCCACCCATAATCCCCATGTAGAAAAAAATTATATTCATATTCTTATCAGAAATGTTTTAAATATGTTCCTATATATATATATAAGCAATATTCAACCCATAATCCCCATATAGAAAAATAATTATATGCATATTCATTTCAGAAATGGGTTAAATATGTTCCTATGTATATTTATAAACAATATTCCACCCATAATCCCCATGTAGAAAAATAATTATATTCATATTCTTATCAGAAATGGGTTAAATAGTTTCCTTTGTATGTTTTTAAACAATATTCCACTCTTAATCACCATATAAAAAATAACTTTATGCATATTCTTTTTAGAAATGGGTTAAGTAGGTTCCAATGTAGATTTATAAACAATATTCCACCCAAAATACCCATATAGAAAAATAATTGTATGCACATTCTTATGAGAAATGGGTTAAATAGGTTGCTAAACAGATTTATAAAAAATATTCCACCCATAATCCCCATAGATAAAAGTAATTGTATGCATATTTTTTATCAGAAATAGGTTTAATATGTTGCTATGTATGTTTATAAAACAATATTCCCCCCATAATCCCAATGTAGAAAAATAACTTTTATGCATATTCATAACGGAAATAGGTTTAATTTTTTCCTATGTATGTTTAACTACAATATTCCACCCATAATCCCCATGTAGAAAAATAATTAAGTGCCTATTCTTATAAGAAACGGATTTAATAGATTTCTATGTATATTTATCAACAATATTCCACCCATAATCCCCATGTAGAAAAATAATTATATTCATATTCTTATCAGAAATGGTTTAAGTAGGTTCCAATGTAGATTTATAAACAATATTCCACCCATAATCCCAATGTAGAAAAATAATTTTTATGCATATTCATAACGGAAATAGGTTTAATTTTTTCCTATGTATGTTTAATTGCAATATTCCACCCATAATCCCCATGTAGAAAAATAATTATATGCATATTCTTATCGGAAATGGGTTAAATAGGTTCCTATGTTTATTTATAAACAATATTCCACCCATAATCCCCATGTAGAAAAATAATTTTATACATATTCATATCAGAAATAGGTTTAATATTTTCCTATGTATGTTTAACTACAATATTCCAACCATAATCCACACGTAGAAAAATAATTATATGCATATTCTTATCAGAAATGGGTAAATAGCTACCTATGTATATTTATAAACAATATTCCACCCATAATCCCCATGTAGAAATAAATTATATTCATATTCTTATCAGAAATTTTTTAAATATGTTCCTCTATATATAAGCAATATTCAACCCATAATCCCCATATAGAAAAATAATTATATGCATATTCATTTCAGAAATGGGTTAAATATGTTCCTATGTATATTTATAAACAATATTCCACCCATAATCCCCATGTAGAAAAATAATTATATTCATATTCTTATCAGAAATGGGTTAAATAGGTTCCTTTGTTTGTTAATAAACAATATTCAACTCTTAATCCCCATATAGAAAAATAACTATATGCATATTCTTATCAGAAATGGGTTAAGTAGGTTCCTATGTATATTTATAAAAAATATTGTATCCAAAATAATTGTATGCATATTCCTAGGGAAAAAGGGTTAAATGGGTTCCTAAGTATATTTATAAACAACATTCCACCCCTAAAACCCTTGTAGAAAAATAATTATATGCATATTCTTATGAGAAATGGGTTAAATAGGTTCCTATGTAGATTTAAAAACAATATTCCACCCACAATGCTCATATAGAAAAATGATTGTATATTCATATGAAAAATATGTTAAATACGTTCCTAAGTATATTTCTAAACAATATTCCACCCATAATGCCCAAGTAGAAAAAAATGTATATGCATATTCGTATCAGAAAATGGGTTAAATAGGTTCCAATGTATATTTATAAACAATATTCCACCCATAATCCCCATGTAGAAAAATAATTATATTCATATTTTTATCAGAAATGGGTTAAATAGGTTCCTTTGTTTGTTAATAAACAATATTCAACTCTTAATCCCCATATAGAAAAATAACTATATGCATATTCTTATCAGAAATGGGTTAAGTAGGTTCCTATGTATATTTATAAACAATATTCCACCCATAATGCATATGTAGAAAAATAATGATATGCCTATTATTATCAGAAATAGGTTTAATAAGTTGCTATGTATGTTTATCTGCAATATGCCACGCATAATCCCCATGTAGAAAAATAATTATATGCATATCCCTATCAGAAATGGGTTTAATATGTTCCTATGTATATGTATAAACAATATTCCACCCATAATCCCCATGTAGAAAAATAATTATATTCATATTCTTACCAGAAATGGGTTAAATAGGTTCCTTTGTATGTTTATAAACAATATTCCACTCTTAATCCCCACATAGAAAAATAACTATATGCATATTCTTATCAGAAATGGGTTAAGTAGGTTCCTATGTATATTTATAAAAAATATTGTATCCAAAATAATTGTATGCATATTCCTAGGGAAAAAGGG
This sequence comes from Aquarana catesbeiana, assembly GCF_042186555.1. Lineage (NCBI taxonomy): Eukaryota > Metazoa > Chordata > Amphibia > Anura > Ranidae > Aquarana > Aquarana catesbeiana. The sequence continues at coordinate 258,968,460 of NC_133328.1, read as the reverse complement.
TTAAATGGGTTCCTAAGTATATTTATAAACAACATTCCACCCCTAAAAGCCTTGTAGAAAAATAATTATATGCATATTCTTATGAGAAATGGGTTAAATAGGTTCCTATGTAGATTTAAAAACAATATTCCACCCACAATGCTCATATAGAAAAATGATTGTATATTCATATGAAAAATATGTTAAATACGTTCCTAAGTATATTTCTAAACAATATTCCACCCATAATGCCCGAGTAGAAAAAAATGTATATGCATATTCGTATCAGAAATTGGGTTAAATAGGTTCCAATGTATATTTATAAACAATATTCCACCCATAATCCCCATGTAGAAAAATAATTATATGCATATTCGTATCAGAAATGTGTTAAATAGGTTCCAATCTATATTTATGAACAACATTCCACCCATTATCCCCATGTAGAAAAATAATTTTAATGCATATTTATATCAAAAAAAGGTTTAATATATTCCTATGTAGGCATAACTACAGTATTCCACCCATAATTTCCGTGTAGAAAAATTATTATATGCATAATCTTATCAGAAATTGGTTAAATAGGTTCATATGTATATTTATAAACAATATTCCACCGATAATTCACATGTAGAGAATAATGAAATGCGTATTTTTATTAGAAATAGGTTAAATATGTTGCTATCTATCTTTTTATAAAATATTCTACCCATAATCCCCATGTAAAAAAATAATTATATTCATATTCTTATCAGAAATGGGTGAAATATGTGCCTTTGTATGTTTATAAACAATATGCCATTCTTAATCCCCACATAGAAAAATAACTTTATGCATATTCTTATCAGAAATGGGTTAAGTAGGTTCCTATGTGTATTTATAAACAATATTCCACCCAAAATACCCATATAGAAAACAATATTCCACCCATAATCCCCATGTAGAAAAATAATTAAATGCATATTCTTATCAGAAATGGGTAAATAGCTACCTATGTATATTTATAATCAATATTCCACCGATAATTCACATGTAGAAAAATAATGAAATGCATATTTTTATCAGAAATAGGGTTAATATGCTGCTATCTATCTTTAAAAAATATTCTACCCATAATCCCCATGTAGAAAAATAATTGTATGCATATTCTTATGAGAAATGGGTTAAATAGGTTCCTAAGTATATTTATAAACAATATTCCACCCATAATCCCCATAGAGAAACGTAATTATATGCATACTCTTATCAGAAATGGGTTAAATAGGTTCCTATGTATATTTATAAACAATATTCCACCCATAATCCATATGTAGAAATAAATGATATGCCTATTATTATCAGAAATAGTTTTAATAAGTTGCTATGTCTGTTTATCTACAATATTCCACACATAATCCCCATGTAGAAAAATAATTATATGCATATTCATATCAGAAATGGGTTAAATATGTTCCTATGTATATTTATAAACAATATTCCACCCATACACCCCATGTAGAAAAAAATTATATTCATATTCTTATCAGAAATGTTTTAAATATGTTCCTATATATATATATAAGCAATATTCAACCCATAATCCCCATATAGAAAAATAATTATATGCATATTCATTTCAGAAATGGGTTAAATATGTTCCTATGTATATTTATAAACAATATTCCACCCATAATCCCCATGTAGAAAAATAATTATATTCATATTCTTATCAGAAATGGGTTAAATAGTTTCCTTTGTATGTTTTTAAACAATATTCCACTCTTAATCACCATATAAAAAAATAACTTTATGCATATTCTTTTTAGAAATGGGTTAAGTAGGTTCCAATGTAGATTTATAAACAATATTCCACCCAAAATACCCATATAGAAAAATAATTGTATGCACATTCTTATGAGAAATGGGTTAAATAGGTTGCTAAACAGATTTATAAAAAATATTCCACCCATAATCCCCATAGATAAAAGTAATTGTATGCATATTTTTTATCAGAAATAGGTTTAATATGTTGCTATGTATGTTTATAAAACAATATTCCCCCCATAATCCCAATTTAGAAAAATAATTTTATACATATTCATATCAGAAATAGGTTTAATATATTCCTATGTATGTTTAACTACAATATTCCAACCATAATCCACACGTAGAAAAATAATTATATGCATATTCTTATCAGAAATGGGTAAATAGCTACCTATGTATATTTATAAACAATATTCCACCCATAATCCCCATGTAGAAATAAATTATATTCATATTCTTATCAGAAATTTTTTAAATATGTTCCTCTATATCTAAGCAATATTCAACCCATAATCCCCATATAGAAAAATAATTATATGCATATTCATTTCAGAAATGGGTTAAATATGTTCCTATGTATATTTATAAACAATATTCCACCCATAATTCCCATGTAGAAAAATAATTATATTCATATTCTTATCAGAAATGGGTTAAATAGGTTCCTTTGTTTGTTAATAAACAATATTCAACTCTTAATCCCCATATAGAAAAATAACTATATGCATATTCTTATCAGAAATGGGTTAAGTAGGTTCCTATGTATATTTATAAAAAATATTGTATCCAAAATAATTGTATGCATATTCCTAGGGAAAAAGGATTAAATGGGTTCCTAAGTATATTTATAAACAACATTCCACCCCTAAAACCCTTGTAGAAAAATAATTATATGCATATTCTTATGAGAAATGGGTTAAATAGGTTCCTATGTAGATTTAAAAACAATATTCCACCCACAATGCTCATATAGAAAAATGATTGTATATTCATATGAAAAATATGTTAAATACGTTCCTAAGTATATTTCTAAACAATATTCCACCCATAATGCCCGAGTAGAAAAAAATGTATATGCATATTCGTATCAGAAAATGGGTTAAATAGGTTCCAATGTATATTTATAAACAATATTCCACCCATAATCCCCATGTAGAAAAATAATTATATTCATATTCTTATCAGAAATGGGTTAAATAGGTTCCTTTGTTTGTTAATAAACAATATTCAACTCTTAATCCCCATATAGAAAAATAACTATATGCATATTCTTATCAGAAATGGGTTAAGTAGGTTCCTATGTATATTTATAAACAATATTGTACCCAAAATGCCCATATAGAAAAATAATTGTATGCATATTCTTATGGGAAATGGGTTAAATGGGTTCCTAAGTATATTTATAAACAATATTCCACCCATAATCCCCATAGAGAAAAGTAATTATATGAATATTCTTATTAGAAATGGGTTAAATAGGTTCCTATGTATATTTATAAACAATATTCCACCCATAATGCATATGTAGAAAAATAATGATATGCCTATTATTATCAGAAATAGGTTTAATAAGTTGCTATGTATGTTTATCTGCAATATGCCACGCATAATCCCCATGTAGAAAAATAATTATATGCATATCCCTATCAGAAATGGGTTTAATATGTTCCTATGTATATGTATAAACAATATTCCACCCATAATCCCCATGTAGAAAAATAATTATATTCATATTCTTACCAGAAATGGGTTAAATAGGTTCCTTTGTATGTTTATAAACAATATTCCACTCTTAATCCCCACATAGAAAAATAACTATATGCATATTCTTATCAGAAATGGGTTAAGTAGGTTCCTATGTATATTTATAAAAAATATTGTATCCAAAATAATTGTATGCATATTCCTAGGGAAAAAGGGTTAAATGGGTTCCTAAGTATATTTATAAACAACATTCCACCCCTAAAAGCCTTGTAGAAAAATAATTATATGCATATTCTTATGAGAAATGGGTTAAATAGGTTCCTATGTAGATTTAAAAACAATATTCCACCCACAATGCTCATATAGAAAAATGATTGTATATTCATATGAAAAATATGTTAAATACGTTCCTAAGTATATTTCTAAACAATATTCCACCCATAATGCCCGAGTAGAAAAAAATGTATATGCATATTCGTATCAGAAATTGGGTTAAATAGGTTCCAATGTATATTTATAAACAATATTCCACCCATAATCCCCATGTAGAAAAATAATTATATGCATATTCGTATCAGAAATGTGTTAAATAGGTTCCAATCTATATTTATGAACAACATTCCACCCATTATCCCCATGTAGAAAAATAATTTTAATGCATATTTATATCAAAAAAAGGTTTAATATATTCCTATGTAGGCATAACTACAGTATTCCACCCATAATTTCCGTGTAGAAAAATTATTATATGCATAATCTTATCAGAAATTGGTTAAATAGGTTCATATGTATATTTATAAACAATATTCCACCGATAATTCACATGTAGAGAATAATGAAATGCGTATTTTTATTAGAAATAGGTTAAATATGTTGCTATCTATCTTTTTATAAAATATTCTACCCATAATCCCCATGTAAAAAAATAATTATATTCATATTCTTATCAGAAATGGGTGAAATATGTGCCTTTGTATGTTTATAAACAATATGCCATTCTTAATCCCCACATAGAAAAATAACTTTATGCATATTCTTATCAGAAATGGGTTAAGTAGGTTCCTATGTGTATTTATAAACAATATTCCACCCAAAATACCCATATAGAAAACAATATTCCACCCATAATCCCCATGTAGAAAAATAATTAAATGCATATTCTTATCAGAAATGGGTAAATAGCTACCTATGTATATTTATAATCAATATTCCACCGATAATTCACATGTAGAAAAATAATGAAATGCATATTTTTATCAGAAATAGGGTTAATATGCTGCTATCTATCTTTAAAAAATATTCTACCCATAATCCCCATGTAGAAAAATAATTGTATGCATATTCTTATGAGAAATGGGTTAAATAGGTTCCTAAGTATATTTATAAACAATATTCCACCCATAATCCCCATAGAGAAACGTAATTATATGCATACTCTTATCAGAAATGGGTTAAATAGGTTCCTATGTATATTTATAAACAATATTCCACCCATAATCCATATGTAGAAATAAATGATATGCCTATTATTATCAGAAATAGTTTTAATAAGTTGCTATGTCTGTTTATCTACAATATTCCACACATAATCCCCATGTAGAAAAATAATTATATGCATATTCATATCAGAAATGGGTTAAATATGTTCCTATGTATATTTATAAACAATATTCCACCCATAATCCCCATGTAGAAAAAAATTATATTCATATTCTTATCAGAAATGTTTTAAATATGTTCCTATATATATATATATAAGCAATATTCAACCCATAATCCCCATATAGAAAAATAATTATATGCATATTCATTTCAGAAATGGGTTAAATATTTTCCTATGTATATTTATAAACAATATTCCACCCATAATCCCCATGTAGAAAAATAATTATATTCATATTCTTATCAGAAATGGGTTAAATAGTTTCCTTTGTATGTTTTTAAACAATATTCCACTCTTAATCACCATATAAAAAAATAACTTTATGCATATTCTTTTTAGAAATGGGTTAAGTAGGTTCCAATGTAGATTTATAAACAATATTCCACCCAAAATACCCATATAGAAAAATAATTGTATGCACATTCTTATGAGAAATGGGTTAAATAGGTTGCTAAACAGATTTATAAAAAATATTCCACCCATAATCCCCATAGATAAAAGTAATTGTATGCATATTTTTTATCAGAAATAGGTTTAATATGTTGCTATGTATGTTTATAAAACAATATTCCCCCCATAATCCCAATGTAGAAAAATAACTTTTATGCATATTCATAACGGAAATAGGTTTAATTTTTTCCTATGTATGTTTAACTACAATATTCCACCCATAATCCCCATGTAGAAAAATAATTAAGTGCCTATTCTTATCAGAAACGGATTTAATAGATTTCTATGTATATTTATCAACAATATTCCACCCATAATCCCCATGTAGAAAAATAATTATATTCATATTCTTATCAGAAATGGTTTAAGTAGGTTCCAATGTAGATTTATAAACAATATTCCACCCATAATCCCAATGTAGAAAAATAATTTTTATGCATATTCATAACGGAAATAGGTTTAATTTTTTCCTATGTATGTTTAACTGCAATATTCCACCCATAATCCCCATGTAGAAAAATAATTATATGCATATTCTTATCGGAAATGGGTTAAATAGGTTTCTATGTTTATTTATAAACAATATTCCACCCATAATCCCCATGTAGAAAAATAATTTTATACATATTCATATCAGAAATAGGTTTAATATATTCCTATGTATGTTTAACTACAATATTCCAACCATAATCCACACGTAGAAAAATAATTATATGCATATTCTTATCAGAAATGGGTAAATAGCTACCTATGTATATTTATAAACAATATTCCACCCATAATCCCCATGTAGAAATAAATTATATTCATATTCTTATCAGAAATTTTTTAAATATGTTCCTATATATATATATAAGCAATATTCAACCCATAATCCCCATATAGAAAAATAATTATATGCATATTCATTTCAGAAATGGGTTAAATATGTTCCTATGTATATTTATAAACAATATTCCACCCATAATCCACATGTAGAAAAATAATTATATTCATATTCTTATCAGAAATGGGTTAAATAGGTTCCTTTGTTTGTTAATAAACAATATTCAACTCTTAATCCCCATATAGAAAAATAACTTTATGCATATTCTTATCAGAAATGGGTTAAGTAGGTTCCTATGTATATTTATAAAAAATATTGTATCCAAAATAATTGTATGCATATTCCTAGGGAAAAAGGGTTAAATGGGTTCCTAAGTATATTTATAAACAACATTCCACCCCTAAAACCCTTGTAGAAAAATAATTATATGCATATTCTTATGAGAAATGGGTTAAATAGGTTCCTATGTAGATTCGAAAACAATATTCCACCCACAATGCTCATATAGAAAAATGATTGTATATTCATATGAAAAATATGTTAAATACGTTCCTAAGTATATTTCTTAACAATATTCCACCCATAATGCCAGAGTAGAAAAAAATGTATATGCATATTCGTATCAGAAATTGGGTTAAATAGGTTCCAATGTATATTTATAAACAATATTCCACCCATAATCCCCATGTAGAAAAATAATTATATTCATATTCTTATCAGAAATGGGTTAAATAGGTTCCTTTGTTTGTTAATAAACAATATTCAACTCTTAATCCCCATATAGAAAAATAACTATATGCATATTCTTATCAGAAATGGGTTAAGTAGGTTCCTATGTATATTTATAAACAATATTCCACCCATAATGCATATGTAGAAAAATAATGATATGCCTATTATTATCAGAAATAGGTTTAATAAGTTGCTATGTATGTTTATCTGCAATATGCCACGCATAATCCCCATGTAGAAAAATAATTATATGCATATCCCTATCAGAAATGGGTTTAATATGTTCCTATGTATATGTATAAACAATATTCCACCCATAATCCCCATGTAGAAAAATAATTATATTCATATTCTTACCAGAAATGGGTTAAATAGGTTCCTTTGTATGTTTATAAACAATATTCCACTCTTAATCCCCACATAGAAAAATAACTATATGCATATTCTTATCAGAAATGGGTTAAGTAGGTTCCTATGTATATTTATAAAAAATATTGTATCCAAAATAATTGTATGCATATTCCTAGGGAAAAAGGGTTAAATGGGTTCCTAAGTATATTTATAAACAACATTCCACCCCTAAAAGCCTTGTAGAAAAATAATTATATGCATATTCTTATGAGAAATGGGTTAAATAGGTTCCTATGTAGATTTAAAAACAATATTCCACCCACAATGCTCATATAGAAAAATGATTGTATATTCATATGAAAAATATGTTAAATACGTTCCTAAGTATATTTCTAAACAATATTCCACCCATAATGCCCGAGTAGAAAAAAATGTATATGCATATTCGTATCAGAAATTGGGTTAAATAGGTTCCAATGTATATTTATAAACAATATTCCACCCATAATCCCCATGTAGAAAAATAATTATATGCATATTCGTATCAGAAATGTGTTAAATAGGTTCCAATCTATATTTATGAACAACATTCCACCCATTATCCCCATGTAGAAAAATAATTTTAATGCATATTTATATCAAAAAAAGGTTTAATATATTCCTATGTAGGCATAACTACAGTATTCCACCCATAATTTCCGTGTAGAAAAATTATTATATGCATAATCTTATCAGAAATTGGTTAAATAGGTTCATATGTATATTTATAAACAATATTCCACCGATAATTCACATGTAGAGAATAATGAAATGCGTATTTTTATTAGAAATAGGTTAAATATGTTGCTATCTATCTTTTTATAAAATATTCTACCCATAATCCCCATGTAAAAAAATAATTATATTCATATTCTTATCAGAAATGGGTGAAATATGTGCCTTTGTATGTTTATAAACAATATGCCATTCTTAATCCCCACATAGAAAAATAACTTTATGCATATTCTTATCAGAAATGGGTTAAGTAGGTTCCTATGTGTATTTATAAACAATATTCCACCCAAAATACCCATATAGAAAACAATATTCCACCCATAATCCCCATGTAGAAAAATAATTAAATGCATATTCTTATCAGAAATGGGTAAATAGCTACCTATGTATATTTATAATCAATATTCCACCGATAATTCACATGTAGAAAAATAATGAAATGCATATTTTTATCAGAAATAGGGTTAATATGCTGCTATCTATCTTTAAAAAATATTCTACCCATAATCCCCATGTTGAAAAATAATTGTATGCATATTCTTATGAGAAATGGGTTAAATAGGTTCCTAAGTATATTTATAAACAATATTCCACCCATAATCCCCATAGAGAAACGTAATTATATGCATACTCTTATCAGAAATGGGTTAAATAGGTTCCTATGTATATTTATAAACAATATTCCACCCATAATCCATATGTAGAAATAAATGATATGCCTATTATTATCAGAAATAGTTTTAATAAGTTGCTATGTCTGTTTATCTACAATATTCCACACATAATCCCCATGTAGAAAAATAATTATATGCATATTCATATCAGAAATGGGTTAAATATGTTCCTATGTATATTTATAAACAATATTCCACCCATACACCCCATGTAGAAAAAAATTATATTCATATTCTTATCAGAAATGTTTTAAATATGTTCCTATATATATATATAAGCAATATTCAACCCATAATCCCCATATAGAAAAATAATTATATGCATATTCATTTCAGAAATGGGTTAAATATGTTCCTATGTATATTTATAAACAATATTCCACCCATAATCCCCATGTAGAAAAATAATTATATTCATATTCTTATCAGAAATGGGTTAAATAGTTTCCTTTGTATGTTTTTAAACAATATTCCACTCTTAATCACCATATAAAAAAATAACTTTATGCATATTCTTTTTAGAAATGGGTTAAGTAGGTTCCAATGTAGATTTATAAACAATATTCCACCCAAAATACCCATATAGAAAAATAATTGTATGCACATTCTTATGAGAAATGGGTTAAATAGGTTGCTAAACAGATTTATAAAAAATATTCCACCCATAATCCCCATAGATAAAAGTAATTGTATGCATATTTTTTATCAGAAATAGGTTTAATATGTTGCTATGTATGTTTATAAAACAATATTCCCCCCATAATCCCAATTTAGAAAAATAATTTTATACATATTCATATCAGAAATAGGTTTAATATATTCCTATGTATGTTTAACTACAATATTCCAACCATAATCCACACGTAGAAAAATAATTATATGCATATTCTTATCAGAAATGGGTAAATAGCTACCTATGTATATTTATAAACAATATTCCACCCATAATCCCCATGTAGAAATAAATTATATTCATATTCTTATCAGAAATTTTTTAAATATGTTCCTCTATATATAAGCAATATTCAACCCATAATCCCCATATAGAAAAATAATTATATGCATATTCATTTCAGAAATGGGTTAAATATGTTCCTATGTATATTTATAAACAATATTCCACCCATAATCCACATGTAGAAAAATAATTATATTCATATTCTTATCAGAAATGGGTTAAATAGGTTCCTTTGTTTGTTAATAAACAATATTCAACTCTTAATCCCCATATAGAAAAATAACTTTATGCATATTCTTATCAGAAATGGGTTAAGTAGGTTCCTATGTATATTTATAAAAAATATTGTATTCAAAATAATTGTATGCATATTCCTAGGGAAAAAGGGTTAAATGGGTTCCTAAGTATATTTATAAACAAGATTCCACCCCTAAAACCCTTGTAGAAAAATAATTATATGCATATTCTTATGAGAAATGGGTTAAATAGGTTCCTATGTAGATTCGAAAACAATATTCCACCCACAATGCTCATATAGAAAAATGATTGTATATTCATATGAAAAATATGTTAAATACGTTCCTAAGTATATTTCTAAACAATATTCCACCCATAATGCCAGAGTAGAAAAAAATGTATATGCATATTCGTATCAGAAATTGGGTTAAATAGGTTCCAATGTATATTTATAAACAATATTCCACCCATAATCCCCATGTAGAAAAATAATTATATTCATATTCTTATCAGAAATGGGTTAAATAGGTTCCTTTGTTTGTTAATAAACAATATTCAACTCTTAATCCCCATATAGAAAAATAACTATATGCATATTCTTATCAGAAATGGGTTAAGTAGGTTCCTATGTATATTTATAAACAATATTGTACCCAAAATGCCCATATAGAAAAATAATTGTATGCATATTCTTATGGGAAATGGGTTAAATGGGTTCCTAAGTATATTTATAAACAATATTCCACCCATAATCCCCATAGAGAAAAGTAATTATATGAATATTCTTATTAGAAATGGGTTAAATAGGTTCCTATGTATATTTATAAACAATATTCCACCCATAATGCATATGTAGAAAAATAATGATATGCCTATTATTATCAGAAATAGGTTTAATAAGTTGCTATGTATGTTTATCTGCAATATGCCACGCATAATCCCCATGTAGAAAAATAATTATATGCATATCCCTATCAGAAATGGGTTTAATATGTTCCTATGTATATGTATAAACAATATTCCACCCATAATCCCCATGTAGAAAAATAATTATATTCATATTCTTACCAGAAATGGATTAAATAGGTTCCTTTGTATGTTTATAAACAATATTCCACTCTTAATCCCCACATAGAAAAATAACTATATGCATATTCTTATCAGAAATGGGTTAAGTAGGTTCCTATGTATATTTATAAAAAATATTGTATCCAAAATAATTGTATGCATATTCCTAGGGAAAAAGGGTTAAATGGGTTCCTAAGTATATTTATAAACAACATTCCACCCCTAAAACCCTTGTAGAAAAATAATTATATGCATATTCTTATGAGAAATGGGTTAAATAGGTTCCTATGTAGATTTAAAAACAATATTCCACCCACAATGCTCATATAGAAAAATGATTGTATATTCATATGAAAAATATGTTAAATACGTTCCTAAGTATATTTCTAAACAATATTCCACCCATAATGCCCGAGTAGAAAAAAATGTATATGCATATTCGTATCAGAAATTGGGTTAAATAGGTTCCAATGTATATTTATAAACAATATTCCACCCATAATCCCCATGTAGAAAAATAATTATATGCATATTCGTATCAGAAATGTGTTAAATAGGTTCCAATCTATATTTATGAACAACATTCCACCCATTATCCCCATGTAGAAAAATAATTTTAATGCATATTTATATCAAAAAAAGGTTTAATATATTCCTATGTAGGCATAACTACAGTATTCCACCCATAATTTCCGTGTAGAAAAATTATTATATGCATAATCTTATCAGAAATTGGTTAAATAGGTTCATATGTATATTTATAAACAATATTCCACCGATAATTCACATGTAGAGAATAATGAAATGCGTATTTTTATTAGAAATAGGTTAAATATGTTGCTATCTATCTTTTTTTAAAATATTCTACCCATAATCCCCATGTAAAAAAATAATTATATTCATATTCTTATCAGAAATGGGTGAAATATGTGCCTTTGTATGTTTATAAACAATATGCCATTCTTAATCCCCACATAGAAAAATAACTTTATGCATATTCTTATCAGAAATGGGTTAAGTAGGTTCCTATGTGTATTTATAAACAATATTCCACCCAAAATACCCATATAGAAAACAATATTCCACCCATAATCCCCATGTAGAAAAATAATTAAATGCATATTCTTATCAGAAATGGGTAAATAGCTACCTATGTATATTTATAATCAATATTCCACCGATAATTCACATGTAGAAAAATAATGAAATGCATATTTTTATCAGAAATAGGGTTAATATGCTGCTATCTATCTTTAAAAAATATTCTACCCATAATCCCCATGTAGAAAAATAATTGTATGCATATTCTTATGAGAAATGGGTTAAATAGGTTCCTAAGTATATTTATAAACAATATTCCACCCATAATCCCCATAGAGAAACGTAATTATATGCATACTCTTATCAGAAATGGGTTAAATAGGTTCCTATGTATATTTATAAACAATATTCCACCCATAATCCATATGTAGAAATAAATGATATGCCTATTATTATCAGAAATAGTTTTAATAAGTTGCTATGTCTGTTTATCTACAATATTCCACACATAATCCCCATGTAGAAAAATAATTATATGCATATTCATATCAGAAATGGGTTAAATATGTTCCTATGTATATTTATAAACAATATTCCACCCATAATCCCCATGTAGAAAAAAATTATATTCATATTCTTATCAGAAATGTTTTAAATATGTTCCTATATATATATATAAGCAATATTCAACCCATAATCCCCATATAGAAAAATAATTATATGCATATTCATTTCAGAAATGGGTTAAATATGTTCCTATGTATATTTATAAACAATATTCCACCCATAATCCCCATGTAGAAAAATAATTATATTCATATTCTTATCAGAAATGGGTTAAATAGTTTCCTTTGTATGTTTTTAAACAATATTCCACTCTTAATCACCATATAAAAAAATATCTTTATGCATATTCTTTTTAGAAATGGGTTAAGTAGGTTCCAATGTAGATTTATAAACAATATTCCACCCAAAATACCCATATAGAAAAATAATTGTATGCACATTCTTATGAGAAATGGGTTAAATAGGTTGCTAAACAGATTTATAAAAAATATTCCACCCATAATCCCCATAGATAAAAGTAATTGTATGCATATTTTTTATCAGAAATAGGTTTAATATGTTGCTATGTATGTTTATAAAACAATATTCCCCCCATAATCCCAATGTAGAAAAATAACTTTTATGCATATTCATAACGGAAATAGGTTTAATTTTTTCCTATGTATGTTTAACTACAATATTCCACCCATAATCCCCATGTAGAAAAATAATTAAGTGCCTATTCTTATAAGAAACGGATTTAATAGATTTCTATGTATATTTATCAACAATATTCCACCCATAATCCCCATGTAGAAAAATAATTATATTCATATTCTTATCAGAAATGGTTTAAGTAGGTTCCAATGTAGATTTATAAACAATATTCCACCCATAATCCCAATGTAGAAAAATAATTTTTATGCATATTCATAACGGAAATAGGTTTAATTTTTTCCTATGTATGTTTAACTGCAATATTCCACCCATAATCCCCATGTAGAAAAATAATTATATGCATATTCTTATCGGAAATGGGTTAAATAGGTTCCTATGTTTATTTATAAACAATATTCCACCCATAATCCCCATGTAGAAAAATAATTATATGCATATTCGTATCAGAAATGTGTTAAATAGGTTCCAATCTATATTTATGAACAACATTCCACCCATTATCCCCATGTAGAAAAATAATTTTAATGCATATTTATATCAAAAAAAGTTTTAATATATTCCTATGTAGGCATAACTACAGTATTCCACCCATAATTTCCATGTAGAAAAATTATTATATGCATAATCTTATCAGAAATTGGTTAAATAGGTTCATATGTATATTTATAAACAATATTCCACCGATAATTCACATGTAGAGAATAATGAAATGCGTATTTTTATTAGAAATAGGTTAAATATGTTGCTATCTATCTTTTTATAAAATATTCTACCCATAATCCCCATGTAAAAAAATAATTATATTCATATTCTTATCAGAAATGGGTGAAATATGTGCCTTTGTATGTTTATAAACAATATGCCATTCTTAATCCCCACATAGAAAAATAACTTTATGCATATTCTTATCAGAAATGGGTTAAGTAGGTTCCTATGTGTATTTATAAACAATATTCCACCCAAAATACCCATATAGAAAACAATATTCCACCCATAATCCCCATGTAGAAAAATAATTAAATGCATATTCTTATCAGAAATGGGTAAATAGCTACCTATGTATATTTATAATCAATATTCCACCGATAATTCACATGTAGAAAAATAATGAAATGCATATTTTTATCAGAAATAGGGTTAATATGCTGCTATCTATCTTTAAAAAATATTCTACCCATAATCCCCATGTAGAAAAATAATTGTATGCATATTCTTATGAGAAATGGGTTAAATGGGTTCCTAAGAATATTTATAAACAATATTCCACCCATAATCCCCATAGAGAAACGTAATTATATGCATACTCTTATCAGAAATGGGTTAAATAGGTTCCTATGTATATTTATAAACAATATTCCACCCATAATCCATATGTAGAAATAAATGATATGCCTATTATTATCAGAAATAGTTTTAATAAGTTGCTATGTCTGTTTATCTACAATATTCCACACATAATCCCCATGTAGAAAAATAATTATATGCATATTCATATCAGAAATGGGTTAAATATGTTCCTATGTATATTTATAAACAATATTCCACCCATAATCCCCATGTAGAAAAAAATTATATTCATATTCTTATCAGAAATGTTTTAAATATGTTCCTATATATATATATAAGCAATATTCAACCCATAATCCCCATATAGAAAAATAATTATATGCATATTAATTTCAGAAATGGGTTAAATATGTTCCTATGTATATTTATAAACAATATTCCACCCATAATCCCCATGTAGAAAAATAATTATATTCATATTCTTATCAGAAATGGGTTAAATAGTTTCCTTTGTATGTTTTTAAACAATATTCCACTCTTAATCACCATATAAAAAATAACTTTATGCATATTCTTTTTAGAAATGGGTTAAGTAGGTTCCAATGTAGATTTATAAACAATATTCCACCCAAAATACCCATATAGAAAAATAATTGTATGCACATTCTTATGAGAAATGGGTTAAATAGGTTGCTAAACAGATTTATAAAAAATATTCCACCCATAATCCCCATAGATAAAAGTAATTGTATGCATATTTTTTATCAGAAATAGGTTTAATATGTTGCTATGTATGTTTATAAAACAATATTCCCCCCATAATCCCAATGTAGAAAAATAACTTTTATGCATATTCATAACGGAAATAGGTTTAATTTTTTCCTATGTATGTTTAACTACAATATTCCACCCATAATCCCCATGTAGAAAAATAATTAAGTGCCTATTCTTATAAGAAACGGATTTAATAGATTTCTATGTATATTTATCAACAATATTCCACCCATAATCCCCATGTAGAAAAATAATTATATTCATATTCTTATCAGAAATGGTTTAAGTAGGTTCCAATGTAGATTTATAAACAATATTCCACCCATAATCCCAATGTAGAAAAATAATTTTTATGCATATTCATAACGGAAATAGGTTTAATTTTTTCCTATGTATGTTTAATTGCAATATTCCACCCATAATCCCCATGTAGAAAAATAATTATATGCATATTCTTATCGGAAATGGGTTAAATAGGTTCCTATGTTTATTTATAAACAATATTCCACCCATAATCCCCATGTAGAAAAATAATTTTATACATATTCATATCAGAAATAGGTTTAATATTTTCCTATGTATGTTTAACTACAATATTCCAACCATAATCCACACGTAGAAAAATAATTATATGCATATTCTTATCAGAAATGGGTAAATAGCTACCTATGTATATTTATAAACAATATTCCACCCATAATCCCCATGTAGAAATAAATTATATTCATATTCTTATCAGAAATTTTTTAAATATGTTCCTCTATATATAAGCAATATTCAACCCATAATCCCCATATAGAAAAATAATTATATGCATATTCATTTCAGAAATGGGTTAAATATGTTCCTATGTATATTTATAAACAATATTCCACCCATAATCCCCATGTAGAAAAATAATTATATTCATATTCTTATCAGAAATGGGTTAAATAGGTTCCTTTGTTTGTTAATAAACAATATTCAACTCTTAATCCCCATATAGAAAAATAACTATATGCATATTCTTATCAGAAATGGGTTAAGTAGGTTCCTATGTATATTTATAAAAAATATTGTATCCAAAATAATTGTATGCATATTCCTAGGGAAAAAGGGTTAAATGGGTTCCTAAGTATATTTATAAACAACATTCCACCCCTAAAACCCTTGTAGAAAAATAATTATATGCATATTCTTATGAGAAATGGGTTAAATAGGTTCCTATGTAGATTTAAAAACAATATTCCACCCACAATGCTCATATAGAAAAATGATTGTATATTCATATGAAAAATATGTTAAATACGTTCCTAAGTATATTTCTAAACAATATTCCACCCATAATGCCCAAGTAGAAAAAAATGTATATGCATATTCGTATCAGAAAATGGGTTAAATAGGTTCCAATGTATATTTATAAACAATATTCCACCCATAATCCCCATGTAGAAAAATAATTATATTCATATTCTTATCAGAAATGGGTTAAATAGGTTCCTTTGTTTGTTAATAAACAATATTCAACTCTTAATCCCCATATAGAAAAATAACTATATGCATATTCTTATCAGAAATGGGTTAAGTAGGTTCCTATGTATATTTATAAACAATATTGTACCCAAAATGCCCATATAGAAAAATAATTGTATGCATATTCTTATGGGAAATGGGTTAAATGGGTTCCTAAGTATATTTATAAACAATATTCCACCCATAATCCCCATAGAGAAAAGTAATTATATGAATATTCTTATTAGAAATGGGTTAAATAGGTTCCTATGTATATTTATAAAAAATATTGTATCCAAAATAATTGTATGCATATTCCTAGGGAAAAAGGGTTAAATGGGTTCCACCCCTAGAAGCCTTGTAGAAAAATAATTATATGCATATTCTTATGAGAAATGGGTTAAATAGGTTCCTATGTAGATTTAAAAACAATATTCCACCCACAATGCTCATATAGAAAAATGATTGTATATTCATATGAAAAAATATGTTAAATACGTTCCTAAGTATATTTCTAAACAATATTCCACCCATAATGCCCGAGTAGAAAAAAATGTATATGCATATTCGTATCAGAAATTGGGTTAAATAGGTTCCAATGTATATTTATAAACAATATTCCACCCATAATCCCCATGTAGAAAAATAATTATATGCATATTCGTATCAGAAATGTGTTAAATAGGTTCCAATCTATATTTATGAACAACATTCCACCCATTATCCCCATGTAGAAAAATAATTTTAATGCATATTTATATCAAAAAAAGGTTTAATATATTCCTATGTATGCATAACTACAGTATTCCACCCATAATTTCCGTGTAGAAAAATTATTATATGCAAAATCTTTTCAGAAATTGGTTAAATAGGTTCATATGTATATTTATAAACAATATTCCACCGATAATTCACATGTAGAAAATAATGAAATGCGTATTTTTATTAGAAATAGGTTAAATATGTTGCTATCTATCTTTTTATAAAATATTCTACCCATAATCCCCATGTAAAAAAATAATTATATTCATATTCTTATCAGAAATGGGTGAAATATGTGCCTTTGTATGTTTATAAACAATATGCCATTCTTAATCCCCACATAGAAAAATAACTTTATGCATATTCTTATCAGAAATGGGTTAAGTAGGTTCCTATGTGTATTTATAAACAATATTCCACCCAAAATACCCATATAGAAAACAATATTCCACCCATAATCCCCATGTAGAAAAATAATTGTATACATACTCATATCAGAAATAGGTTTAATATATTAATATGCATGTTTAACTACAATATTCCACCCATATTCCACGTGTAGAAAAATGATTATATGCATATTCTTATCAGAAATGGGTTAAATAGCTTCCTATGTATATTTATAAACAATATTCCACCGATATTTCACATGTAGAAAAATAAGGAAATGCGTATTTTTATCAGAAATTGGGTTAATATGTTGCTGTCTATCTTTTTATAAAATATTCTACCCATAATCCCCATGTAGAAAATTAATTGTATGCATATTCTTATGAGAAATGGGTTAAATAGGTTCCTAATTATATTTATAAACAATATTCCACCCATAATGCATATGTAGAAAAATAATGATATGCCTATTATTATCAGAAATAGGTTTAATAAGTTGCTATGTATGTTTATCTGCAATATGCCACGCATAATCCCCATGTAGAAAAATAATTATATGCATATCCCTATCAGAAATGGGTTAAATAGGTTCCAATGTATATTTATAAACAATATTCCACCCATAATCCCCATGTAGAAAAATAATTATATGCATATTCGTATCAGAAATGTGTTAAATAGGTTCCAATCTATATTTATGAACAACATTCCACCCATTATCCCCATGTAGAAAAATATTTTTAATGCATATTTATATCAAAAAAAGGTTTAATATATTCCTATGTATGCATAACTACAGTATTCCACCCATAATTTCCGTGTAGAAAAAATATTATATGCATAATCTTATCAGAAATTGGTTAAATAGCTTCCTATGTATATTTATAAACAATATTCCACCGATAATTCACATGTAGAAAAATAATGAAATGCGTATTTTTATCAGAAATTGGGTTAATATGTTGCTGTCTATCTTTTTATAAAATATTCTACCCATAATCCCCATGTAGAAAATTAATTGTATGCATATTCTTATGAGAAATGGGTTAAATAGGTTCCTAATTATATTTATAAACAATGTTCCACCCATTATCCCCATGTAGAAAAATAATTATATTCATATTCTTATCAGAAATGGGTTAAATAGGTTCCTTTGTATGTTTATAAACAATATTTCACTCTTAATCCCCATATAGAAAATAACTTTATGCATATTTTTTATCAGAAATGGGTTAAATAGCTTCCTATGTATATTTATAAACAATATTCCACCGATATTTCACATGTAGAAAAATAAGGAAATGCGTATTTTTATCAGAAATTGGGTTAATATGTTGCTGTCTATCTTTTTATAAAATATTCTACCCATAATCCCCATGTAGAAAATTAATTGTATGCATATTCTTATGAGAAATGGGTTAAATAGGTTCCTAATTATATTTATAAACAATATTCCACCCATAATGCATATGTAGAAAAATAATGATATGCCTATTATTATCAGAAATAGGTTTAATAAGTTGCTATGTATGTTTATCTGCAATATGCCACGCATAATCCCCATGAAGAAAAATAATTATATGCATATCCCTATCAGAAATGGGTTAAATAGGTTCCAATGTATATTTATAAACAATATTCCACCCATAATCCCCATGTAGAAAAATAATTATATGCATATTCGTATCAGAAATGTGTTAAATAGGTTCCAATCTATATTTATGAACAACATTCCACCCATTATCCCCATGTAGAAAAATATTTTTAATGCATATTTATATCAAAAAAAGGTTTAATATATTCCTATGTATGCATAACTACAGTATTCCACCCATAATTTCCGTGTAGAAAAATTATTATATGCATAATCTTATCAGAAATTGGTTAAATAGCTTCCTATGTATATTTATAAACAATATTCCACCGATAATTCACATGTAGAAAAATAATGAAATGCGTATTTTTATCAGAAATTGGGTTAATATGTTGCTGTCTATCTTTTTATAAAATATTCTACCCATAATCCCCATGTAGAAAATTAATTGTATGCATATTCTTATGAGAAATGGGTTAAATAGGTTCCTAATTATATTTATAAACAATGTTCCACCCATTATCCCCATGTAGAAAAATAATTATATTCATATTCTTATCAGAAATGGGTTAAATAGGTTCCTTTGTATGTTTATAAACAATATTTCACTCTTAATCCCCATATAGAAAATAACTTTATGCATATTTTTTATCAGAAATGGGTTAAATAGCTTCCTATGTATATTTATAAACAATATTCCACCGATATTTCACATGTAGAAAAATAAGGAAATGCGTATTTTTATCAGAAATTGGGTTAATATGTTGCTGTCTATCTTTTTATAAAATATTCTACCCATAATCCCCATGTAGAAAATTAATTGTATGCATATTCTTATGAGAAATGGGTTAAATAGGTTCCTAATTATATTTATAAACAATATTCCACCCATAATGCATATGTAGAAAAATAATGATATGCCTATTATTATCAGAAATAGGTTTAATAAGTTGCTATGTATGTTTATCTGCAATATGCCACGCATAATCCCCATGTAGAAAAATAATTATATGCATATCCCTATCAGAAATGGGTTAAATAGGTTCCAATGTATATTTATAAACAATATTCCACCCATAATCCCCATGTAGAAAAATAATTATATGCATATTCGTATCAGAAATGTGTTAAATAGGTTCCAATCTATATTTATGAACAACATTCCACCCATTATCCCCATGTAGAAAAATATTTTTAATGCATATTTATATCAAAAAAAGGTTTAATATATTCCTATGTATGCATAACTACAGTATTCCACCCATAATTTCCGTGTAGAAAAATTATTATATGCATAATCTTATCAGAAATTGGTTAAATAGCTTCCTATGTATATTTATAAACAATATTCCACCGATAATTCACATGTAGAAAAATAATGAAATGCGTATTTTTATCAGAAATTGGGTTAATATGTTGCTGTCTATCTTTTTATAAAATATTCTACCCATAATCCCCATGTAGAAAATTAATTGTATGCATATTCTTATGAGAAATGGGTTAAATAGGTTCCTAATTATATTTATAAACAATGTTAAACCCATTATCCCCATGTAGAAAAATAATTATATTCATATTCTTATCAGAAATGGGTTAAATAGGTTCCTTTGTATGTTTATAAACAATATTTCACTCTTAATCCCCATATAGAAAATAACTTTATGCATATTTTTTATCAGAAATGGGTTAAAAAGGTTCCTATGCATAATTAAAAAACATATTCCACCCATAATCCCCATATAGAAAAGTAATTATATGCATATTCTTCTCAGAAAAGGGTTAAATAGGTTCCTATGTATATTTATAAACAATATTCCACCCTTAATCCGTATGTAGAAAAATAATGATATGCCTAGGTTTAATAAGTTGCTATGTATGTTTATCTACAATATTCCACATGTAGAAAAATAATTATATGCATATTCCTATCAGAAACGGATTTAATAGGTTCATATTTCCCGCATTACGAGGGACACACGCGCACACAGCCAAGGAGGCATGGCTTCCGCAGATAGTGGAGTGCGCGCCATTCGTTGTACAATCTCGTGGAGCACGCCCCCCCCACCTCGACAGCGCGAATGTGTGACTCTCGATGCAGTGTGAGATAAAACTGCACTTTAAGGCATTTTACCTATACAAGTGGGGAGGATGCCATTATGTGTTCTCATGAAAACCTCCTGATGATTAGACCTGGATCCTCTTGCAAGATGTGCTACAAACCATTTCGTTTGCTTAATTCTACACTTTTTTTTAACCATGTATAATAGTGTTCATCCAACAAAAGCCATATGGATTTTTTTAGATGCCTTAAATGGCCATTCTTTTGTCTTATGTTTTGTTACTACCGTTGTAATATGGCTTATGTGCCATTGCAAGTTTTTACAACTTTTTCAAAAGGGCTTTAACTACCGCTGGATGCAAGATAAGCCTTTAATGTGCGTTAGGTTGAGAGAGAATTGTGGCCTTCACCGGGCTCAGCTTTAGACTTTTATGTCTGTAACATGGGTGTTTTGTCACTAAAGATTTCAGTCTGCTCATATTCCTTTAAATCAGTTCATCTTAGTTTTCTCGACTGGTTCTCCTTTTTAAAGTATTATAACTAAAGGCAAATTTTTTTTATTTTGTTTCGATGGAGTAGATTGGAACGCTTGTCAGGTTTTCCTTTTTCTTTTTTATTGTATTAACTCTTGCTAGTGTTGCTAAAAACATTCACATGTAAATGTTCAGTTCTTTTATTGAACTTGACATAATTACATTTGTTAACTGTACAGCGATTCTGTCAGCAGTCTCATTTGGCTCCTGCCATCTGATTGGAAACCTTATTCACCTAATTTTCATATGTGTCCTTAAAAGAGACGTATGGCATGAGCTCTTTTAGCCATACTTCTCTTCTGTGTCACTGGATTTCACTTAGTTCAGCACACCTGTGACCCAGATTCAGTCAGCAGACCAAAGCTTGCTGATGTCAGAGCTGATTCAGACTTTGCAGCAAACCTGACGATGTTGGGATCCACCCAGATGCCTGACGGGGCAGCTGGTTCAGTCTCTCAGCGTTCCTCTGAGAGGCCTGAGCCAGCCACTCCTACCCCCTCCATAGCTCGGTACTCCAGTGAGTCAATGATCACCACTCTCTGCTCAGGAAAAACTGAGAACGGAGTGATCAGCAGGCAGGGGAACACTCTTTTCTTGGTCTCGGACCAATGCTGCGTCCCTGTAGGTGAATATGTAATTTTGTGGAGGGTTTTTTTTTTTTTATCCCACACTTAACAATTTGATTAAAATTTGGAGATCCTTCGTTAAGTTATACAGCATGTTGTAATACTGACTGTATGTTTCACTATGACCTGTATTTACAAGGCTGGCACTAAATCTGCACCCTGCTAAAAAAAAAAAAAAAGTTTGTAATGTTGACATTTGTCCCTGACAATGAAATTTGGACCCTATTATGTTTAAGAAAATTTTTAGCATCCCCCCCCAATTACTATCATACATAGCATCTAAGTAGACAGTTCTTATGTCAGTTTTTGCAGGAAACATTGAACCCAGTGACTGCATTTTTGAGGTTGTTCACCTGAAAAATGTATAGATGTGTGAAATGTTTGTGTGGACCGAACCTTGAAGTACATCCATATGAGTGTTTGATAGCTGCCTGTTTGTAAGTAGTTTATGGTATTTGCAGTCATTGCCTAACTTGCTCAAAACATGCACAGTGTTCAAAGCTGTGGATGGAGTCGCAGCAGTTGGCACAGTCAGCTGTGTCTGCTGTGATGGCAACATTTTTTGAGGTTTTTTAATGGCTGTCTTGGCAACAGCAACCCAACAGCTCTTTTGGATTTATTCTTATGTAAATTGATTTTATTGGTGGCTTATAAAATCTTATAAAGCTTAAACCAACTTGTGTATATACAGAAGGGATCAATGAAAACGGCAGACTTTCTTGTGTTCACTTTCCACCAACAGAACAATGCAGAATAAAATCTATCCATCTGTATGTAGCTTTCCACATGTTATGTTTATACTTAATGTAAATGCATTTGCCACATCAGGTAAAACGCACGCAGATCCAAGAGCCCAGTGCTTTTGTGCAGGATGCCAAATAAATTTTACATTTTGGTTTTTAAATGTTACACTGGGTAAGTAATCCATTATTCTGTGTGGTAATATAGTTAGTCTAAGATTGTGGATACTTATAGTTCTCTTAATTCTAAAGAATTTGAAGGATTTGATAGACCTCTACCTACGCACACAAACCACAGCAAACAGTTTCTTCTCTCAGGTTAAATGCCATTGATCTGTATATAGAAAAATGATATGGTACTTTCTGTCCTCATCTCCTGGTCCTGATATGTTTAGCTGAGTAGCTTTTTCCTTCAGTAGTCTCATTGAGGTCTTCATTAGTATATCTGTAAAGTATGTATATGTGTATGTAATTTCACATATTCTCTTTAACAAGTTACCTGCCACCTTCTCAGATGCTTCCTCGACATATGCCCACAAGCACTACATAGCAGTGAAAGATCATCCATTGGAATGCCTGTAGTGCTTGGATTATTTCATCTTCAGGATATATTTCTGGCTGCTTGAACCTTTGCAGTATCCTGTACATGCACTGTTGAGAACAAGTCAGTCTTCCCATAGGCTGTAAGCAATTATGTCAGCTTCTCTACACTCTCAGTAGAGAGAATATTATAGTAACTGCTACAGTTTCGTCTCCAGAGATCTTTTACTCATGTAATGACCACTCTCGGGGCTTCATTGGACTAAAACCTCTTGTAAAACCTCTTGTAGTTTTGCATCTTTAAGACCGCATCTGAAACAGGAAAGTTTAATAAAAACACTTTTCCCAATATAATAATTGAGCCACGGTATAGATATGATTTCTTTGCATTGTTCCATTTTGCACTGGCCCCAGATTGTTCCAGAATAACTGTAGATAAATTGTAATATTGCTTTCAGTTTTAACAATATATTCTGTGTAAAAATGCATCTTTTTTTGTTTTGGAAGTTAAATATACCTGTGCCATATTAGATTTTTTTTACCTTTTTGAGTAATGTATATACCAAGCATATTTACTGCTCAATCCTTCGATTCATTCAAGTCTTTGCTTTGTCCAGAGGATAGGGGCTGTACAAACGGTTCTTGTTCTCCGGGTATGGTATAGGACAGGGGTCTCAGGCTGGTGGCCCTCCGGCTGTTGCGGGACTGCAGGTCCCATGAGGCATTGCAAGCCTGACAGTTACGGGCATGGCTTCCACTTGTGGTTCCGGTAGCAAGAACTTACTATATTAACAGCTGGGTGTATTTATTTTCTAGTTTACCAACAAGCCTTAAGTGTATCTAAAGCCAAACTTTTTGCTTTTGGATATAGCCTCGAAGTGTTACAACTTCTAAAGGGTTTTAATATTTTCTGTGACCCCTCTGGGGAAGTTCACCCCTTTGTATGACCTGGTAACCTTGTTGCTGGAACAGTTTTGTTGCTGATGCGAAATCCAAGTTTTTACAGTTGTCACCTGAACAGAAGTAGAGGAGTAATCTTCCAATGATGAAACAGGTGTCAATAACCCCCTACATGGGACTTTACCTTTCCCTACTGTATACTTTTATTACTGTATACTGTAATAAGTGAACCTTTGGTAACTTTCACAAATGTAAAATGTTTAATTCCTTGATATGTGGAACTTGAGATTTGTTACTGTTGCATGCTAACTAATTAATATCTTTAAAGCATAGGCTGTGCACATATTTAATTGAAAATGTATCGACTAAACGTTTTAAGGGTCCTTTTACCATGCATTGTTAGAATCTCGACCGGTTCAGCAGGAACCGCCAGAGTCGAACCATTAATTAGCAGACTGAATGTACCAAGTTGATCAAGTTGGGTACAACCAAACTGCCGGATTTGCTTCCAATTATCGCAAGCGGCTGCTATAGCCGCTAACGCTAATCACTGTCTTCTTCCAGAGGGGATGGATTTCCCCACCTGCCTCCCTGCTGGAAGAAGACCGTATCTTAGCATACTGATTTTCGGCCCATGTGTCGCGGGCTTTAGGCTGGGAAACACATGGGAATTTTTTGCCCAGCTGCTAACCGCTACCAATTGCTACACTTATGTAGCAGTGGACAACTGATCATTTCTACATGCCACAATCCAAAATGTGGCATTTTGCTACATTTAAATATACTGCATACATCACTCAGTTGCCTATGTGTGGCTATTGTTAGTGATTAGTAGTGGAGTGCTAACAGGTGTTGATTGTTGTAGCAAAAATTTCTGGTGTACACCCAGCCTTTAATTTCATTTATGGAGGGTATACATGACTTTGACTGCCTCAGCAACGCACATTCTAAATAATTAAAAAATTGCTTAGAAACAGCTGTCACTGGATTTCACTGTGGGAAAAGTTATTCCTACCATGGCAGAAGTTGTTCACTGACTGCACACATATCAGCACTTCACCACGAATGCAAAGAAAAAAAAGGGGGGGTGAGAAGTAGCCTCAGGAGAGCAGTGATGTAACATCCCTGTAATTCCAGGGTTCAGAGAGGGAGTGCTGCTCTGTGGATAGACTAAAGATTGGCTGTCCTGCAGACAGCATAGTTTCATTTTCATTAAGGGCCGGTTCGCACCAGATGCAGTTCCGTGCACTTTTTTTTTGCGCTGAAGGTGCGTGCGCGGTGTTTTGTGTGTATTCCGGTGGCTCTGGTTCACGCTAGTGCAGTCAGATCTGCACTGGCAGCTGGCTGCGCTGGTGTGGACTGGGGCCATTGGTGTGCATGGAGGGCGCTGTGCATACATTTTTAGAACCAGTTCAAACCACAAAAATGCACGGATACGTGGATTATTTTTTGCTTACACTTCACACCACCTGCAGTTCCAGTGCGTTTTGATACAAAATGCAGCACGCTCTACTTTTTTCTTTTTTTTTCTTTCTACTTTGGAAGCCATTGGAATGCATGGAAAACACTGCATGGATTTTTTAGCGCGGAGGAGCGCGCGGGGCTACATCTGGTGTGGACTGGCACTAAAAGGGTAAAGAACAATGCTTTTCGCTTGTGGATTAAATACTTGCTATGTCTAGGATGGTTGACACTTTCCAGAATGATGAAAGTGCCATTTTCTACTAATGAAGATTATGCATTCATAAGCATTATGAATAGCACAGGTACAGAGAAATGTTTCAGAAAATACTGCAGTCAGCCGCTGCCTATCCTAAATTGCCTTAAATAAACTATATATGCTGCAATTATTATGAAATACATCAAGTTCTAATGTAGTTGGAGGACTACTGTGGAAGGGAATGCTAATTCCTTTTTATGTCACAATTGCCCTAAATTTAGTAGTAACATAAGTCAGCTTGGATATTTGTTTGTGCCATTTAGAACATACCTTTGTGGCTTTTACAGACCAGAGGAATGTAGAAGTAAGCACATACACTTTTTTTTTTGTCATCACACACCAAAAATGCAATCTTTCTCCCAAGATCTGAAATATCATTTAAAGCAGTCAATAGTTTTGTGTTTACGATTCTATGTAAAATGGAAATGAGTAATGTTGTGATAAATGTCCTTAGAGTTTGTACTGCATGGTTATTTAAAAAAAATATGTATTCTGTATTTGATGTAAAGAAACATGTACAGTATTGATGTATCATAACTTAATGATCTGTACATTCTGTTTAACTGGAGTTTTTCGGTAGGCCTATTAAACTTTGGCTGTTTGTACACACCCTCTCTATGCAACTTGGGCGCATATCCTTGAAGGCTCCACAGATGAACACTGGCATTTGTATATAACTTCAGTTTTTTAAACCTTAGATTGAGGGTCTGCTTATGTTGCCTTTGAATTTGATTTCTGTATTTCTACATCAGATCTGCTTTCACCACCAGTGATTCCATGACCAACCTGGAAATTTGGTTGATCCTTTTTTTTTTCTTTTTATGTGTGCTGGGCTGACTTTAAATATAGGAATGTTGATGGAAAATTACATATTTTGTTGCTGAAACTAGCTAACGGACTCCATTGCTAGTTTTGTAAGATAGCAGGACTTCTATAATTGTTGCAAAAAGTCCCACTAGCAATTTAAATTCACACATATGAACTAAAGCTGGGTGCAGCTTATGATCTCCCCCCGCTGAGACATTGCATTCTGAAGGGGCTGCAAGCTCTGATAGAATGCTGGTTTTCCGAGCATGACCGTTTGAGACAAGGCGGTTGTTAAATCGGCTTCTGTTAGACAGCAGTACACAAGGACCAAAAATCAGCCTGCGTATGGGCTTTAAATCAAACCGTTTCAATTATTTATAAACAATATTCCACCCATAATTCCAATGTAGAAAAATAATTATATGCATATTCTTATGTGAAATGGGTTATGTATATTTATAAACAATATTCCACCCATAATCCCCATGTAGAAAAATAATTATATGCATATTCTTATCAGAAATGGGTTAAATAGGTTCCTAAATATATAAGCAATATTAAACCTATAATCCCCATATAGAAAAATCATTATATGCATATTCATATCAGAAATGGGTTAAATAGGTTCCTATTTATATTTATAAACAATATTCCACCCATAATCCCCATGTAGAAAAATTATTATATTCATATTCTTATCAGAAATGGGTTAAATAGATTCCTTTGTAGGTTTATAAACAATATTCCACTCTTAATCCCCATATAGAAAAATAACTATATGCATATTCTTATCAGAAATGGGTTAAGTAGGTTCCTATGTATATTTACATGTATATTTATATCACAGGTTTAATATGTTGATATTTATATTTATTAGCAATATTTCACCCATATAAATCCCATGTAGAAAAATAATTTTATGCATATTCATCACAGAAATAGGTTTAATTTTTTCCTATATATGTTTAACTACAATATTCCACCCATAATCCCCATGTAGAAAAAAATTATATGCATATTCTTATCAGAAATGTGTTAAATAGGTTCCTATGTATATTTATAAACAATATTCCACCCATAACCCCCATGTAGAAAAATAAATATATGCATATTCTTATGAGAAATTGGTTAAATAGGTTCCTATGTATGTATGTTTAGAAACAATATTCCACTCTTAATCCCCATATAGAAAAATAACTATATGCATATTCTTATCAGAAATTGGTTAAGTAGGTTCCTATGTATATTTATAAACAATAGTCAACCCATAATCCATATGTAGAAAAATAATGATATGCCTATTCTTATCAGAAATAGGTTTAATATGTTGCTATGTATATTTATAAACAATATTTCACCTTTAGTCCCCATGTAGAATTTTTTTATGCATATTCATTTCAGAAATAGGTTTAATATATTCCTAAGTATGTTTAACTACACTATTCCACCCAGAATCCCCTTGTAGAAAAATAATTATATGCATATTCTTATCAGAAATGGGTTTAATAGGTTCCTATGTATATTTATAAACAATATTTCACCCATAATCCCCATGTAGAAAAATGATTTTATGCATATTCATATCAGAAATAGGGTTAATATATTCCTATGTATGTTTAACTACAATATTCCACCCATAATCCCCATGCAGAAAAATAATTATATGCATATTTTTATCAGAAATGGATTAAATACGCTCCTATATATATTTATAAACAATATTCAACCCATAATCCCCAAATAGAAAAATAATTATAGGCATATTCATATCAGAAATAGGTTTAATATATTGGTATTTATATTTATAAACAATATTTCACCCATAATCCCCGTATAGAAAAAGAATGATATATATATTCTTATCAAAAATGGGTTAAATAGGTTCCTATGCATATATATAAACAATATTCCACCCATAATCCCCATGTAGAAAAATAATTATAAGCATATTCTTATCCGAAATGAGTTAAATAGGTTACTATGTATATTTATAAACAATATTTCACCAATAATCCCCATGTAGAAAACTATATATCTGCATATTCTTATCAGAAATGGTTTAAATAGGGTCCTATGTATATTTATAAACATTATTCCACACATAATCCCCATGTAGAAAAAATAATTATATGCATATTCTTATCACAAATGGGTTAAATAGGTACCTATGTATATTTATAAACAATATTCCACCCATAATCCCCATGTAGAAAAATAATTATATGCATATTCTTATCAGAAATGGGTTAAATAGGTTCCTATGTATATTTATAAACAATATTCCACCCATAATCCCCATGTAGAAAAATAATCATATTCCTATTCTTATCAGAAATGGGTTAAATAGGTTCCTTTGTATGTTTATAAACAATATTTCACTCTTAATCCCCAAACAGAAAAATAACTATATGCATATTCTTATTAGAACTGGGTTAAGTAGGTTCCTAAGTATATTTATAAAAAATATTCCACCCATAATTCCCATGTAGAAAAAGAATGATATGCATATTTTTTATGAGAAATGGGTTAAATAGGTTCCTAGGTATATTTATAAACAATATTCCACCCATAATCCCAATGTAGAATAATAATTATATGCCTATTATTATCAAAACAAGGTTTAATATGTTGCTATGTATGTTTATAAAAAATATTCCACAAATTAATCCCAATGTAGAAAAATAATTTTATGCATATTCATAACAGAAACAGGTTTATTTTTTTCATACGTATGTTTAACTACAATACTCCACCCATAATCCCCATGTAGAAAAATAATTATATGCATAGTCTTATCAGAAATGGGTTAAATTGGTTTTTGTATATATTTATAAGCAATATTCAACCCATAATCCCCATGTAGAAAAAGAATGATAGGCATATTTTTTATGAGAAATGGGTTAAATAGGTTCCTATGTATATTTATAAACAATATTCCACCCATAATCCCAACGTAGAATAATAATTATATGCATATTCTTAAGAGAAATGGGTTAAATAGGTTCCTATGTATATTTATAATCAATATTCCATTCATAACCCATATGTAGAAAAATAATTATATGCTTATTATTATCAAAAAAAGGTTTAATATGTTGCTATGTATGTTTATAAAAAATATTCCACCCATAATCCCAATGTAGAAAAATAATTGTATGCATATTCAAAACAGAAATAGGTTTAATTTTTTCCTACGTATGTTTAACTACAATACTCCACCCATAATCCCCATGTAGAAAAATAATTATATGCATATTCTTATCAGAAATGGGTTAAATTGGTTCCTGTATATATTTATAAGAAATATTCAACCCATAATCCCCATATAGAAAAATAATTATATGTATATTTAAATCAGAAATAGGTTTAATATATTGCTATGTATTTTTATAAACAATATTCCACCCATAATCACAACGTAGAAAATTAATTTTATGCATATTCATATCAGAAATAGGTTTAATATATTCCTATGTATGTTTGACTACAATATTCCACCCATAATCCCCATGTAGAAAAATAATTAAATGCATATTCTTATCAGAAACAGGTTTAATAGGTTCCTATGTATATTTATAAACAATATTCTACCCATAATACCCATGTAGAAAAATTATTTTATGCATATTCATATCAGAAATTGGTTTAATATATTGCTATGTATATTTATTAACTATATTTCACCCATAATCCCCATGTAGAAAAATAATGATATGCATATTTGTATAAGAAATGGGTTTAATAGGTTCCTATTTATAAACAATATTCCACCCATAATCTCAATGTAGAAAAATTATTTTATGCATATTCATAACAGAAATAGATTTAATTTTTTTCTATGTATGTTTAACTACATATGCATATTCCCCCCATAATCTCCATGTAGAAAAATAATTATATCCATATTCTTATCAGAAATGGGTTAAATACTTTCCTTAATATATGTATAAACAATATTCCACCCATAATCCCAATGTAGAAAAATAATTATATGCATATTCATATGAGAAATGGGTTAAATAGGTTCCTATGTATATTTATAAACAATATTCCACCCATAATCCCAATGTAGAAAAATAATTATATGCATATTCTTATGAGAAATGGGTTAAATAGGTTCCTATGTGTATTTATAAACAATATTCCACCCATAATCCCAATGTAGAATAATAATT
Organism: Aquarana catesbeiana; assembly: GCF_042186555.1. Lineage (NCBI taxonomy): Eukaryota > Metazoa > Chordata > Amphibia > Anura > Ranidae > Aquarana > Aquarana catesbeiana. The sequence continues at coordinate 258,936,575 of NC_133328.1, read as the reverse complement.
ATATGCATATTCTTATCATAAATGGGTTAAATAGGTTCATATGTATATTTATTAACAGTATTTCACCCATAATCCCCATATAGAAAAGTAATTATATGCATATTCTTATGAGAAATGGGTTAAATAGGTTTCTATGTGTATTTATAAACAATATTCCACCCATAATCCCAGTGTAGAATAATAATTATATGCATATTCTTATCATAAATGGGTTAAATAGGTTCCTATGTATATTTATAAACAGTATTCCACCCATAATCCCCATATAGAAAAGTAATTATATGCATATTCCTATCAAAAATGTGTTAAATAGGTTTGTATGTATATTTATAAACAATATACCACCCATAATCCCAATGTAGAAAAATAATTTTATGCATATTTATATCAGAAATAGGTTTAATTTTTTCCTATGTATGTTTAACTACAATATTCTACCCATAATCCCAATGTAGAAAAATAATTATTTTCATATTCTTATCAGAAATGGGTGAAATAGGTTCCTTTGTATGTTTATAAACAATATTCCACTTTTAATCCCCATGTAGAAAAAGAATGATATGCATATTCTTAAGAGAAATGGGTTAAATAGGTTCCTATGTATATTTATAAACAATATTCCACCCATAATCCATATGTAGAAAATAATGATATGCCTATTAATATCAGAAATAGGTTTAATATGTTGCTATGTATATTTATAAACAATATTCCACCCATAACCCCCATGTAGAAAAATAATTTTGTGCATATTCATATCAGAAATATGTTTAATATATTCCTATGTATGTTTAACTAAAATATTCCACTCATAATCCCCATGTAGAAAAATAATTATATGCAAAATCTTATCAGAAATGGGTTAAATAGGTTGCTATGTAAATTTATAAAAAAAATTCCACCCATAATCCCAATGTAGAAAAATAATTATATGCATATTGTTATCAGAAACGGATTTAATAGGCTCCTATGTATATTTATAAACGATATTCCACCCATAATCCCCATGTAGAAAAAGAATTATATTCATATTCTTATCAGAAATGGGTTAAATAGGTTCCTTTGTATGTTTATAAACAATATTCCAGTCTTAATCCCCATATAGAAAAATAACTATATGCATTTTCTTATCAGAAATGGGTTAAGTAGGTTCCTATGTATATTTATAAACAATATTCCACCCATAATTTACATGCAGAAAAATAATTATATGCATATTTTTATCAGAAATTGGTTAAATAGGTGTCTACGTATATTTATAAACAATATTCCACCCATAATCGCCATGTAGAAAAATAATTTTATGCATATTTATATCAGAAATAGGATTAATATATTCCTATGTATGTTTAACTACATTATTCCACCCATAATCCCCATGTAGAAAAATAATTATATGCATATTCTTATCAAAAATTGGGTTAAATAGGTTGCTATGTATATTTATAAAGAATATTCCACCCATAATCCCAATGTGGAAAAATAATTATATGCATATTCTTATCAGAAACATGTTTAATAGGTTCCTATGTATATTTATAAACTATATTTCACCCATAATCCCCATGTAGAAAAATAATTATATGCATATTTCTATCAGAAACGGGTTTAATAGGTTCCTATTTATATTTATAAACAATATTCCACCCATAATCTCAATGTAGAAAAATAATTCGATGCATATTCATAACAGAAATAGGTTTAATTTTTTCTATGTATGTTTAACTACAATATTCCACCCATAATCTCCATGTAGAAAAATAATTATATGCATATTCTTATGAGAAATGGGTAAATAGGTTCCTATATATATTTATAAACAATATTCCACCCATAATCCCAATGTAGAATAATAATTATATGCCTATTCTTATTAGAAATAGGTTTTATATGGTGCTGTGTATGTTTATCTACAATATTCCACCCTTAATCCCCATGCAGAAAAAAAATGATATGCATATTCATGTCACAAATAGGTTTAATATGGTGATATATATGTTTAACTACATATAATCTACCCATAATCCCCATGTAGAAAAATATTTATATGCATATTCTTAACAGAAATAGGTTAAATAGGTTCCTATGTATATTTATAAACAATATTCCACCCATAATCCCCATGTAGAAAAATAATTATATTCATATTCTTATCAGAAATGGGTTAAATAGGTTCCTTTGTATGTTTATAAACAATATACCACTCTTAATCCCCATATAGAAAAATAACTTTATGCATATTCTTATCAGAAATGGGTTAAGTAGGTTACAACGTATATTTATAAACAATATTCCACCCAAAATACCCTTATAGAAAAATAATTGTATGCATATTCTTATGAGAAATTAGTTAAATAGGTTCCTAAGTATATTTATAAACAATATTGAACCCACAATCCCCATGTAGAAACATAATAATATGCATATTCTTATGAGAAATGGGTTAAATAGGTTCCTATGTATATTTATAAACAATATTCCACCCATAATCCCCGTATAGAAAAAGAATGATATATATATTCTTATCAAAAATGGGTTAAATAGGTTCCCATGCATATATATAAACAATATTCCACCTATAATCCCCATGTAGAAAAATAATTATAAGCATATTCTTATCCAAAATTAGTTAAAGAGGTTACTATGTATATTTATAAACAATATTCTACCAATAATCCCCATGTAGAAAACTGTATATCTGCATATTCTTATCAGAAATGGGTTAAATAGGGTCCTATGTATATTTATAAACATTATTCCACCCATAATCCCCATGTAGAAAAAATAATTATATGCATATTCTTATCAGAAATGGGTTAAATAGGTACCTATGTATATTTATAAACAATATTCCACCCATAATCCCCATGTAGAAAAATAATTATATGCATATTCTTATCAGAAATGGGTTAAATAGGTTCCTATGTATATTTATAAACAATATTCCACCCATAATCCCCATGTAGAAAAATAATCATATTCCTATTCTTATCAGAAATGGGTTAAATAGGTTCCTTTGTATGTTTATAAACAATATTTCACTCTTAATCCCCAAACAGAAAAATAACTATATGCATTTTCTTATCAGAATTGGTTTAAGTAGGTTCCTAAGTATATTTATAAACAATATTCCACCCATAATTCCCATGTAGAAAAAGAATGATATGCATATTTTTTATGAGAAATGGGTTAAATAGTTTCCTATGTATATATATAAACAATATTCCACCCATAATCAAATGTAGAAAAATAATTATATGCCTATTATTATCAAAAAAAGGTTTAATATGTTGCTATGTATGTTTATAAAAAATATTCCACAAATTAATCCCAATGCAGAAAAATAATTTTATGCATATTCATAACAGAAATAGGTTTAATTTTTTCATACGTATGTTTAACTACAATACTCCACCCATAATCCCCATGTAGAAAAATAATTATATGCATATTCTTATCAGAAATGGGTTAAATTGGTTCCTGTATAAATTTATAAGCAATATTCAACCCATAATCCCCTTGTAGAAAAAGAATGATAGGCATATTTTTTGTGAGAAATGGGTTAAATAGGTTCCTATGTATATTTATAAACAATATTCCACCCATAATCCCAACGTAGAATAATAATTATATGCATATTCTTAAGAGAAATGGGTTAAACAGGTTCCTATGTATATTTATAATCAATATTCCATCCATAATCCATATGTAGAAAAATAATTATATGTTTATTATTATCAAAAAAAGGTTTAATATGTTGCTATGTATGTTTATAAAAAATATTCCACCCATAATCCCAATTTAGAAAAATAATTGTATGCATATGCAAAACAGAAATAGGTTTAATTTTTTCCTACGTATGTTTAACTACAATACTCCACCCATAATCCCCATGTAGAAAAATAATTATATGCATATTCCTATCAGAAATGGGTTAAATTGGTTCCTGTATATATTTATAAGAAATATTCAACCCATAATCCCCATATAGAATAATAATTATATGTATATTTAAATCAGAAATAGGTTTAATATATTGCTATGTATTTTTATAAACAATATTCCACCCATAATCCCAATGTAGAAATTTTATTTTATGCATATTCATATCAGAAATAGGTTTAATATATTCCTATGTATGTTTGACTACAATATTCCACCCATAATCCTCATGTAGAAAAATAATTATATGCATATTCTTATCAGAAACAGGTTAAATAGGTTCCTATGTATATTTATAAACAATATTCCACCCATAATCCCCATGTAGAAAAATAATTATATTCATATTCTTATCAGAAATGGGTTAAATAGGTTCCTTTGTATGTTTATAAACAATATACCAGTCTTAATCCCCATATAGAAAAATAACTTTATGCATATTCTTATCAGAAATGGGTTAAGTAGGTTACAATGTATATTTATAAACAATATTCCACCCAAAATACCCTTATAGAAAAATAATTGTATGCATATTCTTATGAGAAATTAGTTAAATACGTTCCTATGGGTTAAATTTTTTCCTATGTATATTTATAAACAATATTCCACCCATAATCCCCATGTAGAAAAATAATTATATTCATATTCTTATCAGAAATGGGTTAAATAGGTTCCTATGTATGTTTAGAAACAATATTCCACTCTTAATCCCCATATAGAAAAATAACTATATGCATTTTCTTATCAGAAATTGGTTAAGTAGGTTCCTATGCATATTTATAAACAATATTCCTCCCAAAATACCCATATAGAAAAATAATTGTATGCATATTCTTATGCGAAATGGGTTAAATAGGTACCTAAGTATATTTATAAACAATATTCAACCCATAATCCCCATGTAGAAAAATAATTATAAGCATATTCTTATCCGAAATTAGTTAAATAGGTTACTATGTATATTTATAAACAATATTCTACCAATAATCCCCATGTAGAAAAATAATTATATGCATATTCTTATCAGAAATGGGTTAAATAGGTTCCTATGTATATTTATAAACAATATTCCACCCATAATCCCCATGTAGAAAAATAATTATATTCATATTCTTATCAGAAATGGGTTAAATAGTTTCCTTTGTATGTTTTTAAACAATATTCCACTCTTAATCACCTTATAGAAAAATAACTTTATGCATATTCTTTTTAGAAATGGGTTAAGTAGGTTCCAATGTAGATTTATAAACAATATTCCACCCAAAATACCCATATAGAAAAATAATTGTATGCACATTCTTATGAGAAATTGGTTAAATAGGTTGCTAAACAGATTTATAAACAATATTCCACCCATAATCCCCATAGATAAAAGTAATTGTATGCATATTTTTTTTATCAGAAATAGGTTTAATATGTTGCTATGTATGTTTATAAAACAATACAATATTCCACCCATAATCCCCATGTAGAAAAATAATTAAGTGCCTATTCTTATCAGAAACGGATTTAATAGATTTCTATGTATATTTATCAACAATATTCCACCCATAATCCCCATGTAGAAAAATAATTTTTATGCATATTCATAACGGAAATAGGTTTAATTTTTTCCTATGTATGTTTAACTGCAATATTCCACCCATAATCCCCATGTAGAAAAATAATTATATGCATATTCTAATCGGAAATGGGTTAAATAGGTTCCAATGTTTATTTATAAACAATATTCCACCCATAATCCCCATGTAGAAAAATAATTTTATACATATTCATATCAGAAATAGGTTTAATATATTCCTATGTATGTTTAACTACAATATTCCAACCATAATCCACACGTAGAAAAATAATTATATGCATATTCTTATCAGAAATGGGTAAATAGCTACCTATGTATATTTATAATCAATATTCCACTGATAATTCACATGTAGAAAAATAATGAAATGCATATTTTTATCAGAAATAGGGTTAATATGCTGCTATCTATCTTTATAAAATATTCTACCCATCATCCCCATGTAGAAAAATAATTGTATGCATATTCTTATGAGAAATTGGTTAAATAGGTTCCTAAGTATATTTATAAACAATATTCCACCCATAATCCCCATAGAGAAACGTAATTATATGCATACTCTTATCAGAAATGGGTTAAATAGGTTCCTATGTATATTTATAAACAATATTCCACCCATAATCACTATGTAGAAAAATAATGATATGCCTATTATTATCAGAAATAGTTTTAATAAGTTGCTATGTCTGTTTATCTACAATATTCCACACATAATCCCCATGTAGAAAAATAATTATATGCATATTCATATTAGAAATGGGTTAAATATGTTCCTATGTATATTTATAAACAATATTCCACCCATAATCCCCATGTAGAAATAAATTATATTCATATTCTTATCAGAAATGTGTTAAATATGTTCCTATATATATATATATATATATATATAAGCAATATTCAACCCATAATCCCCATATAGAAAAATAATTATATGCATATTCATTTCAGAAATGGGTTAAATATGTTCCTATGTATATTTATAAACAATATTCCACCCATAATCCCCATGTAGAAAAATAATTATATTCATATTCTTATCAGAAATGGGTTAAATAGTTTCCTTTGTATGTTTTTAAACAATATTCCACTCTTAATCACCATATAGAAAAATAACTTTATGCATATTCTTTTTAGAAATGGGTTAAGTAGGTTCCAATGTAGATTTATAAACAATATTCCACCCAAAATACCCATATAGAAAAATAATTGTATGCACATTCTTATGAGAAATGGGTTAAATAGGTTGCTAAACAGATTTATAAACAATATTCCACCCATAATCCCCATAGATAAAAGTAATTGTATGCATATTTTTTATCAGAAATAGGTTTAATATGTTGCTATGTATGTTTATAAAACAATATTCCCCCCATAATCCCAATGTAGAAAAATAACTTTTATGCATATTCATAACGGAAATAGGTTTAATTTTTTCCTATGTATGTTTAACTACAATATTCCACCCATAATCCCCATGTAGAAAAATAATTAAGTGCCTATTCTTATCAGAAACGGATTTAATAGATTTCTATGTATATTTATCAACAATATTCCACCCATAATCCCCATGTAGAAAAATAATTATATTCATATTCTTATCAGAAATGGTTTAAGTAGGTTCCAATGTAGATTTATAAACATTATTCCACCCATAATCCCAATGTAGAAAAATAATTTTTATGCATATTCATAACGGAAATAGGTTTAATTTTTTCCTATGTATGTTTAACTGCAATATTCCACCCATAATCCCCATGTAGAAAAATAATTATATGCATATTCTTATCGGAAATGGGTTAAATAGGTTCCTATGTTTATTTATAAACAATATTCCACCTATAATCCCCATGTAGAAAAATAATTTTATACATATTCATATCAGAAATAGGTTTAATATATTCCTATGTATGTTTAACTACAATATTCCAACCATAATCAACACGTAGAAAAATAATTATATGCATATTCTTATCAGAAATGGATAAATAGCTACCCATGTATATTTATAATCAATATTCCACTGATAATTCACATGTAGAAAAATAATGAAATGCATATTTTTATCAGAAATAGGGTTAATATGCTGCTATCTATCTTTATAAAATATTCTACCCATAATCCCCATGTAGAAAAATAATTGTATGCATATTCTTATGAGAAATTGGTTAAATAGGTTCCTAAGTATATTTATAAACAATATTCCACCCATAATCCCCATAGAGAAACGTAATTATATCCATAATCTTATCAGAAATGGGTTAAATAGGTTCCTATGTATATTTATAAACAATATTCCACCCATAATCCCCATGTAGAAATAAATTATATTCATATTCTTATCAGAAATTTTTTAAATATGTTCCTATATATATATATAAGCAATATTCAACCCATAATCCCCATATAGAAAAATAATTTTATGCATATTCATTTCAGAAATGGGTTAAATATGTTCCTATGTATATTTATAAACAATATTCCACCCATAATCCCCATGTAGAAAAATAATTATATTCATATTCTTATCAGAAATGGGTTAAATAGGTTCCTTTGTTTGTTAATAAACAATATTCAACTCTTAATCCCCATATAGAAAAATAACTATATGCATATTCTTATCAGAAATGGGTTAAGTAGGTTCCTATGTATATTTATAAACAATATTGTACCCAAAATGCCCATATAGAAAAATAATTGTATGCATATTCTTATGGGAAATGGGTTAAATGGGTTCCTAAGTATATTTATAAACAATATTCCACCCATAATCCCCATAGATAAAAGTAATTATATGAATATTCTTATTAGAAATGGGTTAAATAGGTTCCTATGTATATTTATAAACAATATTCCACCCATAATGCATATGTAGAAAAATAATGATATGCCTATTATTATCAGAAATAGGTTTAATAAGTTGCTATGTATGTTTATCTGCAATATGCCACGCATAATCCCCATGTAGAAAAATAATTATATGCATATCCCTATCAGAAATGGGTTTAATATGTTCCTATGTATATTTATAAACAATATTCCACCCATAATCCACATGTAGAAAAATAATTATATTCATATTCTTATCAGAAATGGGTTAAATAGGTTCCTTTGTTTGTTAATAAACAATATTCCACTCTTAATCCCCATATAGAAAAATAACTTTATGCATATTCTTATCAGAAATGGGTTAAGTAGGTTCCTATGTATATTTATAAAAAATATTGTATCCAAAATAATTGTATGCATATTCCTAGGGAAAAAGGGTTAAATGGGTTCCTAAGTATATTTATAAACAACATTCCACCCCTAAAACCCTTGTAGAAAAATAATTATATGCATATTCTTATGAGAAATGGGTTAAATAGGTTCCTATGTAGATTCGAAAACAATATTCCACCCACAATGCTCATATAGAAAAATGATTGTATATTCATATGAAAAATATGTTAAATACGTTCCTAAGTATATTTCTAAACAATATTCCACCCATAATGCCAGAGTAGAAAAAAATGTATATGCATATTCGTATCAGAAATTGGGTTAAATAGGTTCCAATGTATATTTATAAACAATATTCCACCCATAATCCCCATGTAGAAAAATAATTATATTCATATTCTTATCAGAAATGGGTTAAATAGGTTCCTTTGTTTGTTAATAAACAATATTCAACTCTTAATCCCCATATAGAAAAATAACTATATGCATATTCTTATCAGAAATGGGTTAAGTAGGTTCCTATGTATATTTATAAACAATATTGTACCCAAAATGCCCATATAGAAAAATAATTGTATGCATATTCTTATGGGAAATGGGTTAAATGGGTTCCTAAGTATATTTATAAACAATATTCCACCCATAATCCCCATAGAGAAAAGTAATTATATGAATATTCTTATTAGAAATGGGTTAAATAGGTTCCTATGTATATTTATAAACAATATTCCACCCATAATGCATATGTAGAAAAATAATGATATGCCTATTATTATCAGAAATAGGTTTAATAAGTTGCTATGTATGTTTATCTGCAATATGCCACGCATAATCCCCATGTAGAAAAATAATTATATGCATATCCCTATCAGAAATGGGTTTAATATGTTCCTATGTATATGTATAAACAATATTCCACCCATAATCCCCATGTAGAAAAATAATTATATTCATATTCTTACCAGAAATGGGTTAAATAGGTTCCTTTGTATGTTTATAAACAATATTCCACTCTTAATCCCCACATAGAAAAATAACTATATGCATATTCTTATCAGAAATGGGTTAAGTAGGTTCCTATGTATATTTATAAAAAATATTGTATCCAAAATAATTGTATGCATATTCCTAGGGAAAAAGGGTTAAATGGGTTCCTAAGTATATTTATAAACAACATTCCACCCCTAAAAGCCTTGTAGAAAAATAATTATATGCATATTCTTATGAGAAATGGGTTAAATAGGTTCCTATGTAGATTTAAAAACAATATTCCACCCACAATGCTCATATAGAAAAATGATTGTATATTCATATGAAAAATATGTTAAATACGTTCCTAAGTATATTTCTAAACAATATTCCACCCATAATGCCCGAGTAGAAAAAAATGTATATGCATATTCGTATCAGAAATTGGGTTAAATAGGTTCCAATGTATATTTATAAACAATATTCCACCCATAATCCCCATGTAGAAAAATAATTATATGCATATTCGTATCAGAAATGTGTTAAATAGGTTCCAATCTATATTTATGAACAACATTCCACCCATTATCCCCATGTAGAAAAATAATTTTAATGCATATTTATATCAAAAAAAGGTTTAATATATTCCTATGTAGGCATAACTACAGTATTCCACCCATAATTTCCGTGTAGAAAAATTATTATATGCATAATCTTATCAGAAATTGGTTAAATAGGTTCATATGTATATTTATAAACAATATTCCACCGATAATTCACATGTAGAGAATAATGAAATGCGTATTTTTATTAGAAATAGGTTAAATATGTTGCTATCTATCTTTTTATAAAATATTCTACCCATAATCCCCATGTAAAAAAATAATTATATTCATATTCTTATCAGAAATGGGTGAAATATGTGCCTTTGTATGTTTATAAACAATATGCCATTCTTAATCCCCACATAGAAAAATAACTTTATGCATATTCTTATCAGAAATGGGTTAAGTAGGTTCCTATGTGTATTTATAAACAATATTCCACCCAAAATACCCATATAGAAAACAATATTCCACCCATAATCCCCATGTAGAAAAATAATTAAATGCATATTCTTATCAGAAATGGGTAAATAGCTACCTATGTATATTTATAATCAATATTCCACCGATAATTCACATGTAGAAAAATAATGAAATGCATATTTTTATCAGAAATAGGGTTAATATGCTGCTATCTATCTTTAAAAAATATTCTACCCATAATCCCCATGTAGAAAAATAATTGTATGCATATTCTTATGAGAAATGGGTTAAATAGGTTCCTAAGTATATTTATAAACAATATTCCACCCATAATCCCCATAGAGAAACGTAATTATATGCATACTCTTATCAGAAATGGGTTAAATAGGTTCCTATGTATATTTATAAACAATATTCCACCCATAATCCATATGTAGAAATAAATGATATGCCTATTATTATCAGAAATAGTTTTAATAAGTTGCTATGTCTGTTTATCTACAATATTCCACACATAATCCCCATGTAGAAAAATAATTATATGCATATTCATATCAGAAATGGGTTAAATATGTTCCTATGTATATTTATAAACAATATTCCACCCATACACCCCATGTAGAAAAAAATTATATTCATATTCTTATCAGAAATGTTTTAAATATGTTCCTATATATATATATAAGCAATATTCAACCCATAATCCCCATATAGAAAAATAATTATATGCATATTCATTTCAGAAATGGGTTAAATATGTTCCTATGTATATTTATAAACAATATTCCACCCATAATCCCCATGTAGAAAAATAATTATATTCATATTCTTATCAGAAATGGGTTAAATAGTTTCCTTTGTATGTTTTTAAACAATATTCCACTCTTAATCACCATATAAAAAAATAACTTTATGCATATTCTTTTTAGAAATGGGTTAAGTAGGTTCCAATGTAGATTTATAAACAATATTCCACCCAAAATACCCATATAGAAAAATAATTGTATGCACATTCTTATGAGAAATGGGTTAAATAGGTTGCTAAACAGATTTATAAAAAATATTCCACCCATAATCCCCATAGATAAAAGTAATTGTATGCATATTTTTTATCAGAAATAGGTTTAATATGTTGCTATGTATGTTTATAAAACAATATTCCCCCCATAATCCCAATTTAGAAAAATAATTTTATACATATTCATATCAGAAATAGGTTTAATATATTCCTATGTATGTTTAACTACAATATTCCAACCATAATCCACACGTAGAAAAATAATTATATGCATATTCTTATCAGAAATGGGTAAATAGCTACCTATGTATATTTATAAACAATATTCCACCCATAATCCCCATGTAGAAATAAATTATATTCATATTCTTATCAGAAATTTTTTAAATATGTTCCTCTATATCTAAGCAATATTCAACCCATAATCCCCATATAGAAAAATAATTATATGCATATTCATTTCAGAAATGGGTTAAATATGTTCCTATGTATATTTATAAACAATATTCCACCCATAATCCCCATGTAGAAAAATAATTATATTCATATTCTTATCAGAAATGGGTTAAATAGGTTCCTTTGTTTGTTAATAAACAATATTCAACTCTTAATCCCCATATAGAAAAATAACTATATGCATATTCTTATCAGAAATGGGTTAAGTAGGTTCCTATGTATATTTATAAAAAATATTGTATCCAAAATAATTGTATGCATATTCCTAGGGAAAAAGGGTTAAATGGGTTCCTAAGTATATTTATAAACAACATTCCACCCCTAAAACCCTTGTAGAAAAATAATTATATGCATATTCTTATGAGAAATGGGTTAAATAGGTTCCTATGTAGATTCGAAAACAATATTCCACCCACAATGCTCATATAGAAAAATGATTGTATATTCATATGAAAAATATGTTAAATACGTTCCTAAGTATATTTCTAAACAATATTCCACCCATAATGCCAGAGTAGAAAAAAATGTATATGCATATTCGTATCAGAAATTGGGTTAAATAGGTTCCAATGTATATTTATAAACAATATTCCACCCATAATCCCCATGTAGAAAAATAATTATATTCATATTCTTATCAGAAATGGGTTAAATAGGTTCCTTTGTTTGTTAATAAACAATATTCAACTCTTAATCCCCATATAGAAAAATAACTATATGCATATTCTTATCAGAAATGGGTTAAGTAGGTTCCTATGTATATTTATAAACAATATTGTACCCAAAATGCCCATATAGAAAAATAATTGTATGCATATTCTTATGGGAAATGGGTTAAATGGGTTCCTAAGTATATTTATAAACAATATTCCACCCATAATCCCCATAGAGAAAAGTAATTATATGAATATTCTTATTAGAAATGGGTTAAATAGGTTCCTATGTATATTTATAAACAATATTCCACCCATAATGCATATGTAGAAAAATAATGATATGCCTATTATTATCAGAAATAGGTTTAATAAGTTGCTATGTATGTTTATCTGCAATATGCCACGCATAATCCCCATGTAGAAAAATAATTATATGCATATCCCTATCAGAAATGGGTTTAATATGTTCCTATGTATATGTATAAACAATATTCCACCCATAATCCCCATGTAGAAAAATAATTATATTCATATTCTTACCAGAAATGGGTTAAATAGGTTCCTTTGTATGTTTATAAACAATATTCCACTCTTAATCCCCACATAGAAAAATAACTATATGCATATTCTTATCAGAAATGGGTTAAGTAGGTTCCTATGTATATTTATAAAAAATATTGTATCCAAAATAATTGTATGCATATTCCTAGGGAAAAAGGGTTAAATGGGTTCCTAAGTATATTTATAAACAACATTCCACCCCTAAAAGCCTTGTAGAAAAATAATTATATGCATATTCTTATGAGAAATGGGTTAAATAGGTTCCTATGTAGATTTAAAAACAATATTCCACCCACAATGCTCATATAGAAAAATGATTCTATATTCATATGAAAAATATGTTAAATACGTTCCTAAGTATATTTCTAAACAATATTCCACCCATAATGCCCGAGTAGAAAAAAATGTATATGCATATTCGTATCAGAAATTGGGTTAAATAGGTTCCAATGTATATTTATAAACAATATTCCACCCATAATCCCCATGTAGAAAAATAATTATATGCATATTCGTATCAGAAATGTGTTAAATAGGTTCCAATCTATATTTATGAACAACATTCCACCCATTATCCCCATGTAGAAAAATAATTTTAATGCATATTTATATCAAAAAAAGGTTTAATATATTCCTATGTAGGCATAACTACAGTATTCCACCCATAATTTCCGTGTAGAAAAATTATTATATGCATAATCTTATCAGAAATTGGTTAAATAGGTTCATATGTATATTTATAAACAATATTCCACCGATAATTCACATGTAGAAAATAGTGAAATGCGTATTTTTATTAGAAATAGGTTAAATATGTTGCTATCTATCTTTTTATAAAATATTCTACCCATAATCCCCATGTAAAAAAATAATTATATTCATATTCTTATCAGAAATGGGTGAAATATGTGCCTTTGTATGTTTATAAACAATATGCCATTCTTAATCCCCACATAGAAAAATAACTTTATGCATATTCTTATCAGAAATGGGTAAATAGCTACCTATGTATATTTATAATCAATATTCCATCGATAATTCACATGTAGAAAAATAATGAAATGCATATTTTTATCAGAAATAGGGTTAATATGCTGCTATCTATCTTTATAAAATATTCTACCCATAATCCCCATGTAGAAAAATAATTGTATGCATATTCTTATGAGAAATTGGTTAAATAGGTTCCTAAGTATATTTATAAACAATATTCCACCCATAATCCCCATAGAGAAACGTAATTATATGCATACTCTTATCAGAAATGGGTTAAATAGGTTCCTATGTATATTTATAAACAATATTCCACCCATAATCCATATGTAGAAATAAATGATATGCCTATTATTATCAGAAATAGTTTTAATAAGTTGCTATGTCTGTTTATCTACAATATTCCACACATAATCCCCATGTAGAAAAATAATTATATGCATATTCATATCAGAAATGGGTTAAATATGTTCCTATGTATATTTATAAACAATATTCCACCCATAATCCCCATGTAGAAAAAAATTATATTCATATTCTTATCAGAAATGTTTTAAATATGTTCCTATATATATATATAAGCAATATTCAACCCATAATCCCCATATAGAAAAATAATTATATGCATATTCATTTCAGAAATGGGTTAAATATGTTCCTATGTATATTTATAAACAATATTCCACCCATAATCCCCATGTAGAAAAATAATTATATTCATATTCTTATCAGAAATGGGTTAAATAGTTTCCTTTGTATGTTTTTAAACAATATTCCACTCTTAATCACCATATAAAAAAATATCTTTATGCATATTCTTTTTAGAAATGGGTTAAGTAGGTTCCAATGTAGATTTATAAACAATATTCCACCCAAAATACCCATATAGAAAAATAATTGTATGCACATTCTTATGAGAAATGGGTTAAATAGGTTGCTAAACAGATTTATAAAAAATATTCCACCCATAATCCCCATAGATAAAAGTAATTGTATGCATATTTTTTATCAGAAATAGGTTTAATATGTTGCTATGTATGTTTATAAAACAATATTCCCCCCATAATCCCAATGTAGAAAAATAACTTTTATGCATATTCATAACGGAAATAGGTTTAATTTTTTCCTATGTATGTTTAACTACAATATTCCACCCATAATCCCCATGTAGAAAAATAATTAAGTGCCTATTCTTATAAGAAACGGATTTAATAGATTTCTATGTATATTTATCAACAATATTCCACCCATAATCCCCATGTAGAAAAATAATTATATTCATATTCTTATCAGAAATGGTTTAAGTAGGTTCCAATGTAGATTTATAAACAATATTCCACCCATAATCCCCATGTAGAAAAATAATTTTAATGCATATTTATATCAAAAAAAGGTTTAATATATTCCTATGTAGGCATAACTACAGTATTCCACCCATAATTTCCGTGTAGAAAAATTATTATATGCATAATCTTATCAGAAATTGGTTAAATAGGTTCATATGTATATTTATAAACAATATTCCACCGATAATTCACATGTAGAGAATAATGAAATGCGTATTTTTATTAGAAATAGGTTAAATATGTTGCTATCTATCTTTTTATAAAATATTCTACCCATAATCCCCATGTAAAAAAATAATTATATTCATATTCTTATCAGAAATGGGTGAAATATGTGCCTTTGTATGTTTATAAACAATATGCCATTCTTAATCCCCACATAGAAAAATAACTTTATGCATATTCTTATCAGAAATGGGTTAAGTAGGTTCCTATGTGTATTTATAAACAATATTCCACCCAAAATACCCATATAGAAAACAATATTCCACCCATAATCCCCATGTAGAAAAATAATTAAATGCATATTCTTATCAGAAATGGGTAAATAGCTACCTATGTATATTTATAATCAATATTCCACCGATAATTCACATGTAGAAAAATAATGAAATGCATATTTTTATCAGAAATAGGGTTAATATGCTGCTATCTATCTTTAAAAAATATTCTACCCATAATCCCCATGTAGAAAAATAATTGTATGCATATTCTTATGAGAAATGGGTTAAATAGGTTCCTAAGTATATTTATAAACAATATTCCACCCATAATCCCCATAGAGAAACGTAATTATATGCATACTCTTATCAGAAATGGGTTAAATAGGTTCCTATGTATATTTATAAACAATATTCCACCCATAATCCATATGTAGAAATAAATGATATGCCTATTATTATCAGAAATAGTTTTAATAAGTTGCTATGTCTGTTTATCTACAATATTCCACACATAATCCCCATGTAGAAAAATAATTATATGCATATTCATATCAGAAATGGGTTAAATATGTTCCTATGTATATTTATAAACAATATTCCACCCATACACCCCATGTAGAAAAAAATTATATTCATATTCTTATCAGAAATGTTTTAAATATGTTCCTATATATATATATAAGCAATATTCAACCCATAATCCCCATATAGAAAAATAATTATATGCATATTCATTTCAGAAATGGGTTAAATATGTTCCTATGTATATTTATAAACAATATTCCACCCATAATCCCCATGTAGAAAAATAATTATATTCATATTCTTATCAGAAATGGGTTAAATAGTTTCCTTTGTATGTTTTTAAACAATATTCCACTCTTAATCACCATATAAAAAAATAACTTTATGCATATTCTTTTTAGAAATGGGTTAAGTAGGTTCCAATGTAGATTTATAAACAATATTCCACCCAAAATACCCATATAGAAAAATAATTGTATGCACATTCTTATGAGAAATGGGTTAAATAGGTTGCTAAACAGATTTATAAAAAATATTCCACCCATAATCCCCATAGATAAAAGTAATTGTATGCATATTTTTTATCAGAAATAGGTTTAATATGTTGCTATGTATGTTTATAAAACAATATTCCCCCCATAATCCCAATTTAGAAAAATAATTTTATACATATTCATATCAGAAATAGGTTTAATATATTCCTATGTATGTTTAACTACAATATTCCAACCATAATCCACACGTAGAAAAATAATTATATGCATATTCTTATCAGAAATGGGTAAATAGCTACCTATGTATATTTATAAACAATATTCCACCCATAATCCCCATGTAGAAATAAATTATATTCATATTCTTATCAGAAATTTTTTAAATATGTTCCTCTATATCTAAGCAATATTCAACCCATAATCCCCATATAGAAAAATAATTATATGCATATTCATTTCAGAAATGGGTTAAATATGTTCCTATGTATATTTATAAACAATATTCCACCCATAATCCCCATGTAGAAAAATAATTATATTCATATTCTTATCAGAAATGGGTTAAATAGGTTCCTTTGTTTGTTAATAAACAATATTCAACTCTTAATCCCCATATAGAAAAATAACTATATGCATATTCTTATCAGAAATGGGTTAAGTAGGTTCCTATGTATATTTATAAAAAATATTGTATCCAAAATAATTGTATGCATATTCCTAGGGAAAAAGGGTTAAATGGGTTCCTAAGTATATTTATAAACAACATTCCACCCCTAAAACCCTTGTAGAAAAATAATTATATGCATATTCTTATGAGAAATGGGTTAAATAGGTTCCTATGTAGATTCGAAAACAATATTCCACCCACAATGCTCATATAGAAAAATGATTGTATATTCATATGAAAAATATGTTAAATACGTTCCTAAGTATATTTCTAAACAATATTCCACCCATAATGCCAGAGTAGAAAAAAATGTATATGCATATTCGTATCAGAAATTGGGTTAAATAGGTTCCAATGTATGTTTATAAACAATATTCCACCCATAATCCCCATGTAGAAAAATAATTATATTCATATTCTTATCAGAAATGGGTTAAATAGGTTCCTTTGTTTGTTAATAAACAATATTCAACTCTTAATCCCCATATAGAAAAATAACTATATGCATATTCTTATCAGAAATGGGTTAAGTAGGTTCCTATGTATATTTATAAACAATATTGTACCCAAAATGCCCATATAGAAAAATAATTGTATGCATATTCTTATGGGAAATGGGTTAAATGGGTTCCTAAGTATATTTATAAACAATATTCCACCCATAATCCCCATAGAGAAAAGTAATTATATGAATATTCTTATTAGAAATGGGTTAAATAGGTTCCTATGTATATTTATAAACAATATTCCACCCATAATGCATATGTCGAAAAATAATGATATGCCTATTATTATCAGAAATAGGTTTAATAAGTTGCTATGTATGTTTATCTGCAATATGCCACGCATAATCCCCATGTAGAAAAATAATTATATGCATATCCCTATCAGAAATGGGTTTAATATGTTCCTATGTATATGTATAAACAATATTCCACCCATAATCCCCATGTAGAAAAATAATTATATTCATATTCTTACCAGAAATGGGTTAAATAGGTTCCTTTGTATGTTTATAAACAATATTCCACTCTTAATCCCCACATAGAAAAATAACTATATGCATATTCTTATCAGAAATGGGTTAAGTAGGTTCCTATGTATATTTATAAAAAATATTGTATCCAAAATAATTGTATGCATATTCCTAGGGAAAAAGGGTTAAATGGGTTCCTAAGTATATTTATAAACAACATTCCACCCCTAAAAGCCTTGTAGAAAAATAATTATATGCATATTCTTATGAGAAATGGGTTAAATAGGTTCCTATGTAGATTTAAAAACAATATTCCACCCACAATGCTCATATAGAAAAATGATTCTATATTCATATGAAAAATATGTTAAATACGTTCCTAAGTATATTTCTAAACAATATTCCACCCATAATGCCCGA
This sequence comes from Aquarana catesbeiana, assembly GCF_042186555.1. Lineage (NCBI taxonomy): Eukaryota > Metazoa > Chordata > Amphibia > Anura > Ranidae > Aquarana > Aquarana catesbeiana. The sequence goes on along the minus strand of NC_133328.1, from coordinate 258,917,277 downwards.
GTAGAAAAAAATGTATATGCATATTCGTATCAGAAATTGGGTTAAATAGGTTCCAATGTATATTTATAAACAATATTCCACCCATAATCCCCATGTAGAAAAATAATTATATGCATATTCGTATCAGAAATGTGTTAAATAGGTTCCAATCTATATTTATGAACAACATTCCACCCATTATCCCCATGTAGAAAAATAATTTTAATGCATATTTATATCAAAAAAAGGTTTAATATATTCCTATGTAGGCATAACTACAGTATTCCACCCATAATTTCCGTGTAGAAAAATTATTATATGCATAATCTTATCAGAAATTGGTTAAATAGGTTCATATGTATATTTATAAACAATATTCCACCGATAATTCACATGTAGAAAATAGTGAAATGCGTATTTTTATTAGAAATAGGTTAAATATGTTGCTATCTATCTTTTTATAAAATATTCTACCCATAATCCCCATGTAAAAAAATAATTATATTCATATTCTTATCAGAAATGGGTGAAATATGTGCCTTTGTATGTTTATAAACAATATGCCATTCTTAATCCCCACATAGAAAAATAACTTTATGCATATTCTTATCAGAAATGGGTAAATAGCTACCTATGTATATTTATAATCAATATTCCATCGATAATTCACATGTAGAAAAATAATGAAATGCATATTTTTATCAGAAATAGGGTTAATATGCTGCTATCTATCTTTATAAAATATTCTACCCATAATCCCCATGTAGAAAAATAATTGTATGAATATTCTTATGAGAAATTGGTTAAATAGGTTCCTAAGTATATTTATAAACAATATTCCACCCATAATCCCCATAGAGAAACGTAATTATATGCATACTCTTATCAGAAATGGGTTAAATAGGTTCCTATGTATATTTATAAACAATATTCCACCCATAATCCATATGTAGAAATAAATGATATGCCTATTATTATCAGAAATAGTTTTAATAAGTTGCTATGTCTGTTTATCTACAATATTCCACACATAATCCCCATGTAGAAAAATAATTATATGCATATTCATATCAGAAATGGGTTAAATATGTTCCTATGTATATTTATAAACAATATTCCACCCATAATCCCCATGTAGAAAAAAATTATATTCATATTCTTATCAGAAATGTTTTAAATATGTTCCTATATATATATATAAGCAATATTCAACCCATAATCCCCATATAGAAAAATAATTATATGCATATTCATTTCAGAAATGGGTTAAATATGTTCCTATGTATATTTATAAACAATATTCCACCCATAATCCCCATGTAGAAAAATAATTATATTCATATTCTTATCAGAAATGGGTTAAATAGTTTCCTTTGTATGTTTTTAAACAATATTCCACTCTTAATCACCATATAAAAAAATATCTTTATGCATATTCTTTTTAGAAATGGGTTAAGTAGGTTCCAATGTAGATTTATAAACAATATTCCACCCAAAATACCCATATAGAAAAATAATTGTATGCACATTCTTATGAGAAATGGGTTAAATAGGTTGCTAAACAGATTTATAAAAAATATTCCACCCATAATCCCCATAGATAAAAGTAATTGTATGCATATTTTTTATCAGAAATAGGTTTAATATGTTGCTATGTATGTTTATAAAACAATATTCCCCCCATAATCCCAATGTAGAAAAATAACTTTTATGCATATTCATAACGGAAATAGGTTTAATTTTTTCCTATGTATGTTTAACTACAATATTCCACCCATAATCCCCATGTAGAAAAATAATTAAGTGCCTATTCTTATAAGAAACGGATTTAATAGATTTCTATGTATATTTATCAACAATATTCCACCCATAATCCCCATGTAGAAAAATAATTATATTCATATTCTTATCAGAAATGGTTTAAGTAGGTTCCAATGTAGATTTATAAACAATATTCCACCCATAATCCCAATGTAGAAAAATAATTTTTATGCATATTCATAACGGAAATAGGTTTAATTTTTTCCTATGTATGTTTAACTGCAATATTCCACCCATAATCCCCATGTAGAAAAATAATTATATGCATATTCTTATCGGAAATGGGTTAAATAGGTTCCTATGTTTATTTATAAACAATATTCCACCCATAATCCCCATGTAGAAAAATAATTATATGCATATTCGTATCAGAAATGTGTTAAATAGGTTCCAATCTATATTTATGAACAACATTCCACCCATTATCCCCATGTAGAAAAATAATTTTAATGCATATTTATATCAAAAAAAGTTTTAATATATTCCTATGTAGGCATAACTACAGTATTCCACCCATAATTTCCATGTAGAAAAATTATTATATGCATAATCTTATCAGAAATTGGTTAAATAGGTTCATATGTATATTTATAAACAATATTCCACCGATAATTCACATGTAGAGAATAATGAAATGCGTATTTTTATTAGAAATAGGTTAAATATGTTGCTATCTATCTTTTTATAAAATATTCTACCCATAATCCCCATGTAAAAAAATAATTATATTCATATTCTTATCAGAAATGGGTGAAATATGTGCCTTTGTATGTTTATAAACAATATGCCATTCTTAATCCCCACATAGAAAAATAACTTTATGCATATTCTTATCAGAAATGGGTTAAGTAGGTTCCTATGTGTATTTATAAACAATATTCCACCCAAAATACCCATATAGAAAACAATATTCCACCCATAATCCCCATGTAGAAAAATAATTAAATGCATATTCTTATCAGAAATGGGTAAATAGCTACCTATGTATATTTATAATCAATATTCCACCGATAATTCACATGTAGAAAAATAATGAAATGCATATTTTTATCAGAAATAGGGTTAATATGCTGCTATCTATCTTTAAAAAATATTCTACCCATAATCCCCATGTAGAAAAATAATTGTATGCATATTCTTATGAGAAATGGGTTAAATGGGTTCCTAAGAATATTTATAAACAATATTCCACCCATAATCCCCATAGAGAAACGTAATTATATGCATACTCTTATCAGAAATGGGTTAAATAGGTTCCTATGTATATTTATAAACAATATTCCACCCATAATCCATATGTAGAAATAAATGATATGCCTATTATTATCAGAAATAGTTTTAATAAGTTGCTATGTCTGTTTATCTACAATATTCCACACATAATCCCCATGTAGAAAAATAATTATATGCATATTCATATCAGAAATGGGTTAAATATGTTCCTATGTATATTTATAAACAATATTCCACCCATAATCCCCATGTAGAAAAAAATTATATTCATATTCTTATCAGAAATGTTTTAAATATGTTCCTATATATATATATAAGCAATATTCAACCCATAATCCCCATATAGAAAAATAATTATATGCATATTCATTTCAGAAATGGGTTAAATATGTTCCTATGTATATTTATAAACAATATTCCACCCATAATCCCCATGTAGAAAAATAATTATATTCATATTCTTATCAGAAATGGGTTAAATAGTTTCCTTTGTATGTTTTTAAACAATATTCCACTCTTAATCACCATATAAAAAATAACTTTATGCATATTCTTTTTAGAAATGGGTTAAGTAGGTTCCAATGTAGATTTATAAACAATATTCCACCCAAAATACCCATATAGAAAAATAATTGTATGCACATTCTTATGAGAAATGGGTTAAATAGGTTGCTAAACAGATTTATAAAAAATATTCCACCCATAATCCCCATAGATAAAAGTAATTGTATGCATATTTTTTATCAGAAATAGGTTTAATATGTTGCTATGTATGTTTATAAAACAATATTCCCCCCATAATCCCAATGTAGAAAAATAACTTTTATGCATATTCATAACGGAAATAGGTTTAATTTTTTCCTATGTATGTTTAACTACAATATTCCACCCATAATCCCCATGTAGAAAAATAATTAAGTGCCTATTCTTATAAGAAACGGATTTAATAGATTTCTATGTATATTTATCAACAATATTCCACCCATAATCCCCATGTAGAAAAATAATTATATTCATATTCTTATCAGAAATGGTTTAAGTAGGTTCCAATGTAGATTTATAAACAATATTCCACCCATAATCCCAATGTAGAAAAATAATTTTTATGCATATTCATAACGGAAATAGGTTTAATTTTTTCCTATGTATGTTTAACTGCAATATTCCACCCATAATCCCCATGTAGAAAAATAATTATATGCATATTCTTATCGGAAATGGGTTAAATAGGTTCCTATGTTTATTTATAAACAATATTCCACCCATAATCCCCATGTAGAAAAATAATTTTATACATATTCATATCAGAAATAGGTTTAATATATTCCTATGTATGTTTAACTACAATATTCCAACCATAATCCACACGTAGAAAAATAATTATATGCATATTCTTATCAGAAATGGGTAAATAGCTACCTATGTATATTTATAAACAATATTCCACCCATAATCCCCATGTAGAAATAAATTATATTCATATTCTTATCAGAAATTTTTTAAATATGTTCCTCTATATATAAGCAATATTCAACCCATAATCCCCATATAGAAAAATAATTATATGCATATTCATTTCAGAAATGGGTTAAATATGTTCCTATGTATATTTATAAACAATATTCCACCCATAATCCACATGTAGAAAAATAATTATATTCATATTCTTATCAGAAATGGGTTAAATAGGTTCCTTTGTTTGTTAATAAACAATATTCAACTCTTAATCCCCATATAGAAAAATAACTTTATGCATATTCTTATCAGAAATGGGTTAAGTAGGTTCCTATGTATATTTATAAAAAATATTGTATCCAAAATAATTGTATGCATATTCCTAGGGAAAAAGGGTTAAATGGGTTCCTAAGTATATTTATAAACAACATTCCACCCCTAAAACCCTTGTAGAAAAATAATTATATGCATATTCTTATGAGAAATGGGTTAAATAGGTTCCTATGTAGATTCGAAAACAATATTCCACCCACAATGCTCATATAGAAAAATGATTGTATATTCATATGAAAAATATGTTAAATACGTTCCTAAGTATATTTCTAAACAATATTCCACCCATAATGCCAGAGTAGAAAAAAATGTATATGCATATTCGTATCAGAAATTGGGTTAAATAGGTTCCAATGTATATTTATAAACAATATTCCACCCATAATCCCCATGTAGAAAAATAATTATATTCATATTCTTATCAGAAATGGGTTAAATAGGTTCCTTTGTTTGTTAATAAACAATATTCAACTCTTAATCCCCATATAGAAAAATAACTATATGCATATTCTTATCAGAAATGGGTTAAGTAGGTTCCTATGTATATTTATAAACAATATTGTACCCAAAATGCCCATATAGAAAAATAATTGTATGCATATTCTTATGGGAAATGGGTTAAATGGGTTCCCAAGTATATTTATAAACAATATTCCACCCATAATCCCCATAGAGAAAAGTAATTATATGAATATTCTTATTAGAAATGGGTTAAATAGGTTCCTATGTATATTTATAAACAATATTCCACCCATAATGCATATGTAGAAAAATAATGATATGCCTATTATTATCAGAAATAGGTTTAATAAGTTGCTATGTATGTTTATCTGCAATATGCCACGCATAATCCCCATGTAGAAAAATAATTATATGCATATCCCTATCAGAAATGGGTTTAATATGTTCCTATGTATATGTATAAACAATATTCCACCCATAATCCCCATGTAGAAAAATAATTATATTCATATTCTTACCAGAAATGGGTTAAATAGGTTCCTTTGTATGTTTATAAACAATATTCCACTCTTAATCCCCACATAGAAAAATAACTATATGCATATTCTTATCAGAAATGGGTTAAGTAGGTTCCTATGTATATTTATAAAAAATATTGTATCCAAAATAATTGTATGCATATTCCTAGGGAAAAAGGGTTAAATGGGTTCCTAAGTATATTTATAAACAACATTCCACCCCTAAAACCCTTGTAGAAAAATAATTATATGCATATTCTTATGAGAAATGGGTTAAATAGGTTCCTATGTAGATTTAAAAACAATATTCCACCCACAATGCTCATATAGAAAAATGATTGTATATTCATATGAAAAATATGTTAAATACGTTCCTAAGTATATTTCTAAACAATATTCCACCCATAATGCCCGAGTAGAAAAAAATGTATATGCATATTCGTATCAGAAATTGGGTTAAATAGGTTCCAATGTATATTTATAAACAATATTCCACCCATAATCCCCATGTAGAAAAATAATTATATGCATATTCGTATCAGAAATGTGTTAAATAGGTTCCAATCTATATTTATGAACAACATTCCACCCATTATCCCCATGTAGAAAAATAATTTTAATGCATATTTATATCAAAAAAAGGTTTAATATATTCCTATGTAGGCATAACTACAGTATTCCACCCATAATTTCCGTGTAGAAAAATTATTATATGCATAATCTTATCAGAAATTGGTTAAATAGGTTCATATGTATATTTATAAACAATATTCCACCGATAATTCACATGTAGAGAATAATGAAATGCGTATTTTTATTAGAAATAGGTTAAATATGTTGCTATCTATCTTTTTATAAAATATTCTACCCATAATCCCCATGTAAAAAAATAATTATATTCATATTCTTATCAGAAATGGGTGAAATATGTGCCTTTGTATGTTTATAAACAATATGCCATTCTTAATCCCCACATAGAAAAATAACTTTATGCATATTCCTATCAGAAATGGGTTAAGTAGGTTCCTATGTGTATTTATAAACAATATTCCACCCAAAATACCCATATAGAAAACAATATTCCACCCATAATCCCCATGTAGAAAAATAATTAAATGCATATTCTTATCAGAAATGGGTAAATAGCTACCTATGTATATTTATAATCAATATTCCACCGATAATTCACATGTAGAAAAATAATGAAATGCATATTTTTATCAGAAATAGGGTTAATATGCTGCTATCTATCTTTAAAAAATATTCTACCCATAATCTCCATGTAGAAAAATAATTGTATGCATATTCTTATGAGAAATGGGTTAAATAGGTTCCTAAGTATATTTATAAACAATATTCCACCCATAATCCCCATAGAGAAACGTAATTATATGCATACTCTTATCAGAAATGGGTTAAATAGGTTCCTATGTATATTTATAAACAATATTCCACCCATAATCCATATGTAGAAATAAATGATATGCCTATTATTATCAGAAATAGTTTTAATAAGTTGCTATGTCTGTTTATCTACAATATTCCACACATAATCCCCATGTAGAAAAATAATTATATGCATATTCATATCAGAAATGGGTTAAATATGTTCCTATGTATATTTATAAACAATATTCCACCCATAATCCCCATGTAGAAAAAAATTATATTCATATTCTTATCAGAAATGTTTTAAATATGTTCCTATATATATATATAAGCAATATTCAACCCATAATCCCCATATAGAAAAATAATTATATGCATATTCATTTCAGAAATGGGTTAAATATGTTCCTATGTATATTTATAAACAATATTCCACCCATAATCCACATGTAGAAAAATAATTATATTCATATTCTTATCAGAAATGGGTTAAATAGGTTCCTTTGTTTGTTAATAAACAATATTCAACTCTTAATCCCCATATAGAAAAATAACTTTATGCATATTCTTATCAGAAATGGGTTAAGTAGGTTCCTATGTATATTTATAAAAAATATTGTATCCAAAATAATTGTATGCATATTCCTAGGGAAAAAGGGTTAAATGGGTTCCTAAGTATATTTATAAACAACATTCCACCCCTAAAACCCTTGTAGAAAAATAATTATATGCATATTCTTATGAGAAATGGGTTAAATAGGTTCCTATGTAGATTCGAAAACAATATTCCACCCACAATGCTCATATAGAAAAATGATTGTATATTCATATGAAAAATATGTTAAATACGTTCCTAAGTATATTTCTAAACAATATTCCACCCATAATGCCAGAGTAGAAAAAAATGTATATGCATATTCGTATCAGAAATTGGGTTAAATAGGTTCCAATGTATATTTATAAACAATATTCCACCCATAATCCCCATGTAGAAAAATAATTATATTCATATTCTTATCAGAAATGGGTTAAATAGGTTCCTTTGTTTGTTAATAAACAATATTCAACTCTTAATCCCCATATAGAAAAATAACTATATGCATATTCTTATCAGAAATGGGTTAAGTAGGTTCCTATGTATATTTATAAACAATATTGTACCCAAAATGCCCATATAGAAAAATAATTGTATGCATATTCTTATGGGAAATGGGTTAAATGGGTTCCCAAGTATATTTATAAACAATATTCCACCCATAATCCCCATAGAGAAAAGTAATTATATGAATATTCTTATTAGAAATGGGTTAAATAGGTTCCTATGTATATTTATAAACAATATTCCACCCATAATGCATATGTAGAAAAATAATGATATGCCTATTATTATCAGAAATAGGTTTAATAAGTTGCTATGTATGTTTATCTGCAATATGCCACGCATAATCCCCATGTAGAAAAATAATTATATGCATATCCCTATCAGAAATGGGTTTAATATGTTCCTATGTATATGTATAAACAATATTCCACCCATAATCCCCATGTAGAAAAATAATTATATTCATATTCTTACCAGAAATGGGTTAAATAGGTTCCTTTGTATGTTTATAAACAATATTCCACTCTTAATCCCCACATAGAAAAATAACTATATGCATATTCTTATCAGAAATGGGTTAAGTAGGTTCCTATGTATATTTATAAAAAATATTGTATCCAAAATAATTGTATGCATATTCCTAGGGAAAAAGGGTTAAATGGGTTCCTAAGTATATTTATAAACAACATTCCACCCCTAAAACCCTTGTAGAAAAATAATTATATGCATATTCTTATGAGAAATGGGTTAAATAGGTTCCTATGTAGATTTAAAAACAATATTCCACCCACAATGCTCATATAGAAAAATGATTGTATATTCATATGAAAAATATGTTAAATACGTTCCTAAGTATATTTCTAAACAATATTCCACCCATAATGCCCGAGTAGAAAAAAATGTATATGCATATTCGTATCAGAAATTGGGTTAAATAGGTTCCAATGTATATTTATAAACAATATTCCACCCATAATCCCCATGTAGAAAAATAATTATATGCATATTCGTATCAGAAATGTGTTAAATAGGTTCCAATCTATATTTATGAACAACATTCCACCCATTATCCCCATGTAGAAAAATAATTTTAATGCATATTTATATCAAAAAAAGGTTTAATATATTCCTATGTAGGCATAACTACAGTATTCCACCCATAATTTCCGTGTAGAAAAATTATTATATGCATAATCTTATCAGAAATTGGTTAAATAGGTTCATATGTATATTTATAAACAATATTCCACCGATAATTCACATGTAGAGAATAATGAAATGCGTATTTTTATTAGAAATAGGTTAAATATGTTGCTATCTATCTTTTTATAAAATATTCTACCCATAATCCCCATGTAAAAAAATAATTATATTCATATTCTTATCAGAAATGGGTGAAATATGTGCCTTTGTATGTTTATAAACAATATGCCATTCTTAATCCCCACATAGAAAAATAACTTTATGCATATTCCTATCAGAAATGGGTTAAGTAGGTTCCTATGTGTATTTATAAACAATATTCCACCCAAAATACCCATATAGAAAACAATATTCCACCCATAATCCCCATGTAGAAAAATAATTAAATGCATATTCTTATCAGAAATGGGTAAATAGCTACCTATGTATATTTATAATCAATATTCCACCGATAATTCACATGTAGAAAAATAATGAAATGCATATTTTTATCAGAAATAGGGTTAATATGCTGCTATCTATCTTTAAAAAATATTCTACCCATAATCTCCATGTAGAAAAATAATTGTATGCATATTCTTATGAGAAATGGGTTAAATAGGTTCCTAAGTATATTTATAAACAATATTCCACCCATAATCCCCATAGAGAAACGTAATTATATGCATACTCTTATCAGAAATGGGTTAAATAGGTTCCTATGTATATTTATAAACAATATTCCACCCATAATCCATATGTAGAAATAAATGATATGCCTATTATTATCAGAAATAGTTTTAATAAGTTGCTATGTCTGTTTATCTACAATATTCCACACATAATCCCCATGTAGAAAAATAATTATATGCATATTCATATCAGAAATGGGTTAAATATGTTCCTATGTATATTTATAAACAATATTCCACCCATAATCCCCATGTAGAAAAAAATTATATTCATATTCTTATCAGAAATGTTTTAAATATGTTCCTATATATATATATAAGCAATATTCAACCCATAATCCCCATATAGAAAAATAATTATATGCATATTCATTTCAGAAATGGGTTAAATATGTTCCTATGTATATTTATAAACAATATTCCACCCATAATCCCCATGTAGAAAAATAATTATATTCATATTCTTATCAGAAATGGGTTAAATAGTTTCCTTTGTATGTTTTTAAACAATATTCCACTCTTAATCACCATATAAAAAAATATCTTTATGCATATTCTTTTTAGAAATGGGTTAAGTAGGTTCCAATGTAGATTTATAAACAATATTCCACCCAAAATACCCATATAGAAAAATAATTGTATGCACATTCTTATGAGAAATGGGTTAAATAGGTTGCTAAACAGATTTATAAAAAATATTCCACCCATAATCCCCATAGATAAAAGTAATTGTATGCATATTTTTTATCAGAAATAGGTTTAATATGTTGCTATGTATGTTTATAAAACAATATTCCCCCCATAATCCCAATTTAGAAAAATAATTTTATACATATTCATATCAGAAATAGGTTTAATATATTCCTATGTATGTTTAACTACAATATTCCAACCATAATCCACACGTAGAAAAATAATTATATGCATATTCTTATCAGAAATGGGTAAATAGCTACCTATGTATATTTATAAACAATATTCCACCCATAATCCCCATGTAGAAATAAATTATATTCATATTCTTATCAGAAATTTTTTAAATATGTTCCTCTATATCTAAGCAATATTCAACCCATAATCCCCATATAGAAAAATAATTATATGCATATTCATTTCAGAAATGGGTTAAATATGTTCCTATGTATATTTATAAACAATATTCCACCCATAATCCCCATGTAGAAAAATAATTATATTCATATTCTTATCAGAAATGGGTTAAATAGGTTCCTTTGTTTGTTAATAAACAATATTCAACTCTTAATCCCCATATAGAAAAATAACTATATGCATATTCTTATCAGAAATGGGTTAAGTAGGTTCCTATGTATATTTATAAAAAATATTGTATCCAAAATAATTGTATGCATATTCCTAGGGAAAAAGGGTTAAATGGGTTCCTAAGTATATTTATAAACAACATTCCACCCCTAAAACCCTTGTAGAAAAATAATTATATGCATATTCTTATGAGAAATGGGTTAAATAGGTTCCTATGTAGATTTAAAAACAATATTCCACCCACAATGCTCATATAGAAAAATGATTGTATATTCATATGAAAAATATGTTAAATACGTTCCTAAGTATATTTCTAAACAATATTCCACCCATAATGCCCGAGTAGAAAAAAATGTATATGCATATTCGTATCAGAAAATGGGTTAAATAGGTTCCAATGTATATTTATAAACAATATTCCACCCATAATCCCCATGTAGAAAAATAATTATATTCATATTCTTATCAGAAATGGGTTAAATAGGTTCCTTTGTTTGTTAATAAACAATATTCAACTCTTAATCCCCATATAGAAAAATAACTATATGCATATTCTTATCAGAAATGGGTTAAGTAGGTTCCTATGTATATTTATAAACAATATTGTACCCAAAATGCCCATATAGAAAAATAATTGTATGCATATTCTTATGGGAAATGGGTTAAATGGGTTCCTAAGTATATTTATAAACAATATTCCACCCATAATCCCCAGAGAGAAAAGTAATTATATGAATATTCTTATTAGAAATGGGTTAAATAGGTTCCTATGTATATTTATAAACAATATTCCACCCATAATGCATATGTAGAAAAATAATGATATGCCTATTATTATCAGAAATAGGTTTAATAAGTTGCTATGTATGTTTATCTGCAATATGCCACGCATAATCCCCATGTAGAAAAATAATTATATGCATATCCCTATCAGAAATGGGTTTAATATGTTCCTATGTATATGTATAAACAATATTCCACCCATAATCCCCATGTAGAAAAATAATTATATTCATATTCTTACCAGAAATGGGTTAAATAGGTTCCTTTGTATGTTTATAAACAATATTCCACTCTTAATCCCCACATAGAAAAATAACTATATGCATATTCTTATCAGAAATGGGTTAAGTAGGTTCCTATGTATATTTATAAAAAATATTGTATCCAAAATAATTGTATGCATATTCCTAGGGAAAAAGGGTTAAATGGGTTCCTAAGTATATTTATAAACAACATTCCACCCCTAAAACCCTTGTAGAAAAATAATTATATGCATATTCTTATGAGAAATGGGTTAAATAGGTTCCTATGTAGATTTAAAAACAATATTCCACCCACAATGCTCATATAGAAAAATGATTCTATATTCATATGAAAAATATGTTAAATACGTTCCTAAGTATATTTCTAAACAATATTCCACCCATAATGCCCGAGTAGAAAAAAATGTATATGCATATTCGTATCAGAAATTGGGTTAAATAGGTTCCAATGTATATTTATAAACAATATTCCACCCATAATCCCCATGTAGAAAAATAATTATATGCATATTCGTATCAGAAATGTGTTAAATAGGTTCCAATCTATATTTATGAACAACATTCCACCCATTATCCCCATGTAGAAAAATAATTTTAATGCATATTTATATCAAAAAAAGGTTTAATATATTCCTATGTAGGCATAACTACAGTATTCCACCCATAATTTCCGTGTAGAAAAATTATTATATGCATAATCTTATCAGAAATTGGTTAAATAGGTTCATATGTATATTTATAAACAATATTCCACCGATAATTCACATGTAGAAAATAGTGAAATGCGTATTTTTATTAGAAATAGGTTAAATATGTTGCTATCTATCTTTTTATAAAATATTCTACCCATAATCCCCATGTAAAAAAATAATTATATTCATATTCTTATCAGAAATGGGTGAAATATGTGCCTTTGTATGTTTATAAACAATATGCCATTCTTAATCCCCACATAGAAAAATAACTTTATGCATATTCTTATCAGAAATGGGTAAATAGCTGCCTATGTATATTTATAATCAATATTCCACCGATAATTCACATGTAGAAAAATAATGAAATGCATATTTTTATCAGAAATAGGGTTAATATGCTGCTATCTATCTTTATAAAATATTCTACCCATAATCCCCATGTAGAAAAATAATTGTATGCATATTCTTATGAGAAATTGGTTAAATAGGTTCCTAAGTATATTTATAAACAATATTCCACCCATAATCCCCATAGAGAAACGTAATTATATGCATACTCTTATCAGAAATGGGTTAAATAGGTTCCTATGTATATTTATAAACAATATTCCACCCATAATCCATATGTAGAAATAAATGATATGCCTATTATTATCAGAAATAGTTTTAATAAGTTGCTATGTCTGTTTATCTACAATATTCCACACATAATCCCCATGTAGAAAAATAATTATATGCATATTCATATCAGAAATGGGTTAAATATGTTCCTATGTATATTTATAAACAATATTCCACCCATAATCCCCATGTAGAAAAAAATTATATTCATATTCTTATCAGAAATGTTTTAAATATGTTCCTATATATATATATAAGCAATATTCAACCCATAATCCCCATATAGAAAAATAATTATATGCATATTCATTTCAGAAATGGGTTAAATATGTTCCTATGTATATTTATAAACAATATTCCACCCATAATCCCCATGTAGAAAAATAATTATATTCATATTCTTATCAGAAATGGGTTAAATAGTTTCCTTTGTATGTTTTTAAACAATATTCCACTCTTAATCACCATATAAAAAAATATCTTTATGCATATTCTTTTTAGAAATGGGTTAAGTAGGTTCCAATGTAGATTTATAAACAATATTCCACCCAAAATACCCATATAGAAAAATAATTGTATGCACATTCTTATGAGAAATGGGTTAAATAGGTTGCTAAACAGATTTATAAAAAATATTCCACCCATAATCCCCATAGATAAAAGTAATTGTATGCATATTTTTTATCAGAAATAGGTTTAATATGTTGCTATGTATGTTTATAAAACAATATTCCCCCCATAATCCCAATGTAGAAAAATAACTTTTATGCATATTCATAACGGAAATAGGTTTAATTTTTTCCTATGTATGTTTAACTACAATATTCCACCCATAATCCCCATGTAGAAAAATAATTAAGTGCCTATTCTTATAAGAAACGGATTTAATAGATTTCTATGTATATTTATCAACAATATTCCACCCATAATCCCCATGTAGAAAAATAATTATATTCATATTCTTATCAGAAATGGTTTAAGTAGGTTCCAATGTAGATTTATAAACAATATTCCACCCATAATCCCAATGTAGAAAAATAATTTTTATGCATATTCATAACGGAAATAGGTTTAATTTTTTCCTATGTATGTTTAACTGCAATATTCCACCCATAATCCCCATGTAGAAAAATAATTATATGCATATTCTTATCGGAAATGGGTTAAATAGGTTCCTATGTTTATTTATAAACAATATTCCACCCATAATCCCCATGTAGAAAAATAATTATATGCATATTCGTATCAGAAATGTGATAAATAGGTTCCAATCTATATTTATGAACAACATTCCACCCATTATCCCCATGTAGAAAAATAATTTTAATGCATATTTATATCAAAAAAAGTTTTAATATATTCCTATGTAGGCATAACTACAGTATTCCACCCATAATTTCCATGTAGAAAAATTATTATATGCATAATCTTATCAGAAATTGGTTAAATAGGTTCATATGTATATTTATAAACAATATTCCACCGATAATTCACATGTAGAGAATAATGAAATGCGTATTTTTATTAGAAATAGGTTAAATATGTTGCTATCTATCTTTTTATAAAATATTCTACCCATAATCCCCATGTAAAAAAATAATTATATTCATATTCTTATCAGAAATGGGTGAAATATGTGCCTTTGTATGTTTATAAACAATATGCCATTCTTAATCCCCACATAGAAAAATAACTTTATGCATATTCTTATCAGAAATGGGTTAAGTAGGTTCCTATGTGTATTTATAAACAATATTCCACCCAAAATACCCATATAGAAAACAATATTCCACCCATAATCCCCATGTAGAAAAATAATTAAATGCATATTCTTATCAGAAATGGGTAAATAGCTACCTATGTATATTTATAATCAATATTCCACCGATAATTCACATGTAGAAAAATAATGAAATGCATATTTTTATCAGAAATAGGGTTAATATGCTGCTATCTATCTTTAAAAAATATTCTACCCATAATCCCCATGTAGAAAAATAATTGTATGCATATTCTTATGAGAAATGGGTTAAATGGGTTCCTAAGAATATTTATAAACAATATTCCACCCATAATCCCCATAGAGAAACGTAATTATATGCATACTCTTATCAGAAATGGGTTAAATAGGTTCCTATGTATATTTATAAACAATATTCCACCCATAATCCATATGTAGAAATAAATGATATGCCTATTATTATCAGAAATAGTTTTAATAAGTTGCTATGTCTGTTTATCTACAATATTCCACACATAATCCCCATGTAGAAAAATAATTATATGCATATTCATATCAGAAATGGGTTAAATATGTTCCTATGTATATTTATAAACAATATTCCACCCATAATCCCCATGTAGAAAAAAATTATATTCATATTCTTATCAGAAATGTTTTAAATATGTTCCTATATATATATATAAGCAATATTCAACCCATAATCCCCATATAGAAAAATAATTATATGCATATTCATTTCAGAAATGGGTTAAATATGTTCCTATGTATATTTATAAACAATATTCCACCCATAATCCCCATGTAGAAAAATAATTATATTCATATTCTTATCAGAAATGGGTTAAATAGTTTCCTTTGTATGTTTTTAAACAATATTCCACTCTTAATCACCATATAAAAAATAACTTTATGCATATTCTTTTTAGAAATGGGTTAAGTAGGTTCCAATGTAGATTTATAAACAATATTCCACCCAAAATACCCATATAGAAAAATAATTGTATGCACATTCTTATGAGAAATGGGTTAAATAGGTTGCTAAACAGATTTATAAAAAATATTCCACCCATAATCCCCATAGATAAAAGTAATTGTATGCATATTTTTTATCAGAAATAGGTTTAATATGTTGCTATGTATGTTTATAAAACAATATTCCCCCCATAATCCCAATGTAGAAAAATAACTTTTATGCATATTCATAACGGAAATAGGTTTAATTTTTTCCTATGTATGTTTAACTACAATATTCCACCCATAATCCCCATGTAGAAAAATAATTAAGTGCCTATTCTTATAAGAAACGGATTTAATAGATTTCTATGTATATTTATCAACAATATTCCACCCATAATCCCCATGTAGAAAAATAATTATATTCATATTCTTATCAGAAATGGTTTAAGTAGGTTCCAATGTAGATTTATAAACAATATTCCACCCATAATCCCAATGTAGAAAAATAATTTTTATGCATATTCATAACGGAAATAGGTTTAATTTTTTCCTATGTATGTTTAACTGCAATATTCCACCCATAATCCCCATGTAGAAAAATAATTATATGCATATTCTTATCGGAAATGGGTTAAATAGGTTCCTATGTTTATTTATAAACAATATTCCACCCATAATCCCCATGTAGAAAAATAATTTTATACATATTCATATCAGAAATAGGTTTAATATATTCCTATGTATGTTTAACTACAATATTCCAACCATAATCCACACGTAGAAAAATAATTATATGCATATTCTTATCAGAAATGGGTAAATAGCTACCTATGTATATTTATAAACAATATTCCACCCATAATCCCCATGTAGAAATAAATTATATTCATATTCTTATCAGAAATTTTTTAAATATGTTCCTCTATATCTAAGCAATATTCAACCCATAATCCCCATATAGAAAAATAATTATATGCATATTCATTTCAGAAATGGGTTAAATATGTTCCTATGTATATTTATAAACAATATTCCACCCATAATCCACATGTAGAAAAATAATTATATTCATATTCTTATCAGAAATGGGTTAAATAGGTTCCTTTGTTTGTTAATAAACAATATTCAACTCTTAATCCCCATATAGAAAAATAACTTTATGCATATTCTTATCAGAAATGGGTTAAGTAGGTTCCTATGTATATTTATAAAAAATATTGTATCCAAAATAATTGTATGCATATTCCTAGGGAAAAAGGGTTAAATGGGTTCCTAAGTATATTTATAAACAACATTCCACCCCTAAAACCCTTGTAGAAAAATAATTATATGCATATTCTTATGAGAAATGGGTTAAATAGGTTCCTATGTAGATTCGAAAACAATATTCCACCCACAATGCTCATATAGAAAAATGATTGTATATTCATATGAAAAATATGTTAAATACGTTCCTAAGTATATTTCTAAACAATATTCCACCCATAATGCCAGAGTAGAAAAAAATGTATATGCATATTCGTATCAGAAATTGGGTTAAATAGGTTCCAATGTATATTTATAAACAATATTCCACCCATAATCCCCATGTAGAAAAATAATTATATTCATATTCTTATCAGAAATGGGTTAAATAGGTTCCTTTGTTTGTTAATAAACAATATTCAACTCTTAATCCCCATATAGAAAAATAACTATATGCATATTCTTATCAGAAATGGGTTAAGTAGGTTCCTATGTATATTTATAAACAATATTGTACCCAAAATGCCCATATAGAAAAATAATTGTATGCATATTCTTATGGGAAATGGGTTAAATGGGTTCCTAAGTATATTTATAAACAATATTCCACCCATAATCCCCATAGAGAAAAGTAATTATATGAATATTCTTATTAGAAATGGGTTAAATAGGTTCCTATGTATATTTATAAACAATATTCCACCCATAATGCATATGTAGAAAAATAATGATATGCCTATTATTATCAGAAATAGGTTTAATAAGTTGCTATGTATGTTTATCTGCAATATGCCACGCATAATCCCCATGTAGAAAAATAATTATATGCATATCCCTATCAGAAATGGGTTTAATATGTTCCTATGTATATGTATAAACAATATTCCACCCATAATCCCCATGTAGAAAAATAATTATATTCATATTCTTACCAGAAATGGGTTAAATAGGTTCCTTTGTATGTTTATAAACAATATTCCACTCTTAATCCCCACATAGAAAAATAACTATATGCA
Source organism: Aquarana catesbeiana (assembly GCF_042186555.1). NCBI lineage: Eukaryota > Metazoa > Chordata > Amphibia > Anura > Ranidae > Aquarana > Aquarana catesbeiana. The sequence continues at coordinate 258,898,506 of NC_133328.1, read as the reverse complement.
TATTCTTATCAGAAATGGGTTAAGTAGGTTCCTATGTATATTTATAAAAAATATTGTATCCAAAATAATTGTATGCATATTCCTAGGGAAAAAGGGTTAAATGGGTTCCTAAGTATATTTATAAACAACATTCCACCCCTAAAAGCCTTGTAGAAAAATAATTATATGCATATTCTTATGAGAAATGGGTTAAATAGGTTCCTATGTAGATTTAAAAACAATATTCCACCCACAATGCTCATATAGAAAAATGATTCTATATTCATATGAAAAATATGTTAAATACGTTCCTAAGTATATTTCTAAACAATATTCCACCCATAATGCCCGAGTAGAAAAAAATGTATATGCATATTCGTATCAGAAATTGGGTTAAATAGGTTCCAATGTATATTTATAAACAATATTCCACCCATAATCCCCATGTAGAAAAATAATTATATGCATATTCGTATCAGAAATGTGTTAAATAGGTTCCAATCTATATTTATGAACAACATTCCACCCATTATCCCCATGTAGAAAAATAATTTTAATGCATATTTATATCAAAAAAAGGTTTAATATATTCCTATGTATGCATAACTACAGTATTCCACCCATAATTTCCCTGTAGAAAAATTATTATATGCAAAATCTTTTCAGAAATTGGTTAAATAGGTTCATATGTATATTTATAAACAATATTCCACCGATAATTCACATGTAGAAAATAATGAAATGCGTATTTTTATTAGAAATAGGTTAAATATGTTGCTATCTATCTTTTTATAAAATATTCTACCCATAATCCCCATGTAAAAAAATAATTATATTCATATTCTTATCAGAAATGGGTGAAATATGTGCCTTTGTATGTTTATAAACAATATGCCATTCTTAATCCCCACATAGAAAAATAACTTTATGCATATTCTTATCAGAAATGGGTTAAGTAGGTTCCTATGTGTATTTATAAACAATATTCCACCCAAAATACCCATATAGAAAACAATATTCCACCCATAATCCCCATGTAGAAAAATAATTGTATACATACTCATATCAGAAATAGGTTTAATATATTAATATGCATGTTTAACTACAATATTCCACCCATATTCCACGTGTAGAAAAATGATTATATGCATATTCTTATCAGAAATGGGTTAAATAGCTTCCTATGTATATTTATAAACAATATTCCACCGATATTTCACATGTAGAAAAATAAGGAAATGCGTATTTTTATCAGAAATTGGGTTAATATGTTGCTGTCTATCTTTTTATAAAATATTCTACCCATAATCCCCATGTAGAAAATTAATTGTATGCATATTCTTATGAGAAATGGGTTAAATAGGTTCCTAATTATATTTATAAACAATATTCCACCCATAATGCATATGTAGAAAAATAATGATATGCCTATTATTATCAGAAATAGGTTTAATAAGTTGCTATGTATGTTTATCTGCAATATGCCACGCATAATCCCCATGTAGAAAAATAATTATATGCATATCCCTATCAGAAATGGGTTAAATAGGTTCCAATGTATATTTATAAACAATATTCCACCCATAATCCCCATGTAGAAAAATAATTATATGCATATTCGTATCAGAAATGTGTTAAATAGGTTCCAATCTATATTTATGAACAACATTCCACCCATTATCCCCATGTAGAAAAATATTTTTAATGCATATTTATATCAAAAAAAGGTTTAATATATTCCTATGTATGCATAACTACAGTATTCCACCCATAATTTCCGTGTAGAAAAAATATTATATGCATAATCTTATCAGAAATTGGTTAAATAGCTTCCTATGTATATTTATAAACAATATTCCACCGATAATTCACATGTAGAAAAATAATGAAATGCGTATTTTTATCAGAAATTGGGTTAATATGTTGCTGTCTATCTTTTTATAAAATATTCTACCCATAATCCCCATGTAGAAAATTAATTGTATGCATATTCTTATGAGAAATGGGTTAAATAGGTTCCTAATTATATTTATAAACAATGTTCCACCCATTATCCCCATGTAGAAAAATAATTATATTCATATTCTTATCAGAAATGGGTTAAATAGGTTCCTTTGTATGTTTATAAACAATATTTCACTCTTAATCCCCATATAGAAAATAACTTTATGCATATTTTTTATCAGAAATGGGTTAAATAGCTTCCTATGTATATTTATAAACAATATTCCACCGATATTTCACATGTAGAAAAATAAGGAAATGCGTATTTTTATCAGAAATTGGGTTAATATGTTGCTGTCTATCTTTTTATAAAATATTCTACCCATAATCCCCATGTAGAAAATTAATTGTATGCATATTCTTATGAGAAATGGGTTAAATAGGTTCCTAATTATATTTATAAACAATATTCCACCCATAATGCATATGTAGAAAAATAATGATATGCCTATTATTATCAGAAATAGGTTTAATAAGTTGCTATGTATGTTTATCTGCAATATGCCACGCATAATCCCCATGTAGAAAAATAATTATATGCATATCCCTATCAGAAATGGGTTAAATAGGTTCCAATGTATATTTATAAACAATATTCCACCCATAATCCCCATGTAGAAAAATAATTATATGCATATTCGTATCAGAAATGTGTTAAATAGGTTCCAATCTATATTTATGAACAACATTCCACCCATTATCCCCATGTAGAAAAATATTTTTAATGCATATTTATATCAAAAAAAGGTTTAATATATTCCTATGTATGCATAACTACAGTATTCCACCCATAATTTCCGTGTAGAAAAATTATTATATGCATAATCTTATCAGAAATTGGTTAAATAGCTTCCTATGTATATTTATAAACAATATTCCACCGATAATTCACATGTAGAAAAATAATGAAATGCGTATTTTTATCAGAAATTGGGTTAATATGTTGCTGTCTATCTTTTTATAAAATATTCTACCCATAATCCCCATGTAGAAAATTAATTGTATGCATATTCTTATGAGAAATGGGTTAAATAGGTTCCTAATTATATTTATAAACAATGTTAAACCCATTATCCCCATGTAGAAAAATAATTATATTCATATTCTTATCAGAAATGGGTTAAATAGGTTCCTTTGTATGTTTATAAACAATATTTCACTCTTAATCCCCATATAGAAAATAACTTTATGCATATTTTTTATCAGAAATGGGTTAAAAAGGTTCCTATGCATAATTAAAAAACATATTCCACCCATAATCCCCATATAGAAAAGTAATTATATGCATATTCTTCTCAGAAAAGGGTTAAATAGGTTCCTATGTATATTTATAAACAATATTCCACCCTTAATCCGTATGTAGAAAAATAATGATATGCCTAGGTTTAATAAGTTGCTATGTATGTTTATCTACAATATTCCACATGTAGAAAAATAATTATATGCATATTCCTATCAGAAACGGATTTAATAGGTTCATATTTCCCGCATTACGAGGGACACACGCGCACACAGCCAAGGAGGCATGGCTTCCGCAGATAGTGGAGTGCGCGCCATTCGTTGTACAATCTCGTGGAGCACGCCCCCCCCCACCTCGACAGCGCGAATGTGTGACTCTCGATGCAGTGTGAGATAAAACTGCACTTTAAGGCATTTTACCTATACAAGTGGGGAGGATGCCATTATGTGTTCTCATGAAAACCTCCTGATGATTAGACCTGGATCCTCTTGCAAGATGTGCTACAAACCATTTCGTTTGCTTAATTCTACACTCTTTTTTAACCATGTATAATAGTGTTCATCCAACAAAAGCCATATGGATTTTTTTAGATGCCTTAAATGGCCATTCTTTTGTCTTATGTTTTGTTACTACCGTTGTAATATGGCTTATGTGCCATTGCAAGTTTTTACAACTTTTTCAAAAGGGCTTTAACTACCGCTGGATGCAAGATAAGCCTTTAATGTGCGTTGTGAAAGGCTTTAGGTTGAGAGAGAATTGTGGCCTTCACCGTGCTCAGCTTTAGACTTTTATGTCTGTAACATGGGTGTTTTGTCACTAAAGATTTCAGTCTGCTCATATTCCTTTAAATCAGTTCATCTTAGTTTTCTCGACTGGTTCTCCTTTTTAAAGTATTATAACTAAAGGCAAATTTTTTTTATTTTGTTTCGATGGAGTAGATTGGAACGCTTGTCAGGTTTTCCTTTTTCTTTTTTATTGTATTAACTCTTGCTAGTGTTGCTAAAAACATTCACATGTAAATGTTCAGTTCTTTTATTGAACTTGACATAATTACATTTGTTAACTGTACAGCGATTCTGTCAGCAGTCTCATTTGGCTCCTGCCATCTGATTGGAAACCTTATTCACCTAATTTTCATATGTGTCCTTAAAAGAGACGTATGGCATGAGCTCTTTTAGCCATACTTCTCTTCTGTGTCACTGGATTTCACTTAGTTCAGCACACCTGTGACCCAGATTCAGTCAGCAGACCAAAGCTTGCTGATGTCAGAGCTGATTCAGACTTTGCAGCAAACCTGACGATGTTGGGATCCACCCAGATGCCTGACGGGGCAGCTGGTTCAGTCTCTCAGCGTTCCTCTGAGAGGCCTGAGCCAGCCACTCCTACCCCCTCCATAGCTCGGTACTCCAGTGAGTCAATGATCACCACTCTCTGCTCAGGAAAAACTGAGAACGGAGTGATCAGCAGGCAGGGGAACACTCTTTTCTTGGTCTCGGACCAATGCTGCGTCCCTGTAGGTGAATATGTAATTTTGTGGAGGGTTTTTTTTTTTTTATCCCACACTTAACAATTTGATTAAAATTTGGAGATCCTTCGTTAAGTTATACAGCATGTTGTAATACTGACTGTATGTTTCACTATGACCTGTATTTACAAGGCTGGCACTAAATCTGCACCCTGCTAAAAAATAAAAAAAAGTTTGTAATGTTGACATTTGTCCCTGACAATGAAATTTGGACCCTATTATGTTTAAGAAAATTGTTAGCATCCCCCCCCAATTACTATCATACATAAGTAGACAGTTCTTATGTCAGTTTTTGCAGGAAACATTGAACCCAGTGACTGCATTTTTGAGGTTGTTCACCTGAAAAATGTATAGATGTGTGAAATGTTTGTGTGGACCGAACCTTGAAGTACATCCATATGAGTGTTTGATAGCTGCCTGTTTGTAAGTAGTTTATGGTATTTGCAGTCATTGCCTAACTTGCTCAAAACATGCACAGTGTTCAAAGCTGTGGATGGAGTCGCAGCAGTTGGCACAGTCAGCTGTGTCTGCTGTGATGGCAACATTTTTTGAGGTTTTTTAATGGCTGTCTTGGCAACAGCAACCCAACAGCTCTTTTGGATTTATTCTTATGTAAATTGATTTTATTGGTGGCTTATAAAATCTTATAAAGCTTAAACCAACTTGTGTATATACAGAAGGGATCAATGAAAACGGCAGACTTTCTTGTGTTCACTTTCCACCAACAGAACAATGCAGAATAAAATCTATCCATCTGTATGTAGCTTTCCACATGTTATGTTTATACTTAATGTAAATGCATTTGCCACATCAGGTAAAACGCACGCAGATCCAAGAGCCCAGTGCTTTTGTGCAGGATGCCAAATAAATTTTACATTTTGGTTTTTAAATGTTACACTGGGTAAGTAATCCATTATTCTGTGTGGTAATATAGTTAGTCTAAGATTGTGGATACTTATAGTTCTCTTAATTCTAAAGAATTTGAAGGATTTGATAGACCTCTACCTACGCACACAAACCACAGCAAACAGTTTCTTCTCTCAGGTTAAATGCCATTGATCTGTATATAGAAAAATGATATGGTACTTTCTGTCCTCATCTCCTGGTCCTGATATGTTTAGCTGAGTAGCTTTTTCCTTCAGTAGTCTCATTGAGGTCTTCATTAGTATATCTGTAAAGTATGTATATGTGTATGTAATTTCACATATTCTCTTTAACAAGTTACCTGCCACCTTCTCAGATGCTTCCTCGACATATGCCCACAAGCACTACATAGCAGTGAAAGATCATCCATTGGAATGCCTGTAGTGCTTGGATTATTTCATCTTCAGGATATATTTCTGGCTGCTTGAACCTTTGCAGTATCCTGTACATGCACTGTTGAGAACAAGTCAGTCTTCCCATAGGCTGTAAGCAATTATGTCAGCTTCTCTACACTCTCAGTAGAGAGAATATTATAGTAACTGCTACAGTTTCGTCTCCAGAGATCTTTTACTCATGTAATGACCACTCTCGGGGCTTCATTGGACTAAAACCTCTTGTAAAACCTCTTGTAGTTTTGCATCTTTAAGACCGCATCTGAAACAGGAAAGTTTAATAAAAACACTTTTCCCAATATAATAATTGAGCCACGGTATAGATATGATTTCTTTGCATTGTTCCATTTTGCACTGGCCCCAGATTGTTCCAGAATAACTGTAGATAAATTGTAATATTGCTTTCAGTTTTAACAATATATTCTGTGTAAAAATGCATCTTTTTTTGTTTTGGAAGTTAAATATACCTGTGCCATATTAGATTTTTTTTACCTTTTTGAGTAATGTATATACCAAGCATATTTACTGCTCAATCCTTCTATTCATTCAAGTCTTTGCTTTGTCCAGAGGATAGGGGCTGTACAAACGGTTCTTGTTCTCCGGGTATGGTATAGGACAGGGGTCTCAGGCTGGTGGCCCTCCGGCTGTTGCGGGACTGCAGGTCCCATGAGGCATTGCAAGCCTGACAGTTACGGGCATGGCTTCCACTTGTGGTTCCGGTAGCAAGAACTTACTATATTAACAGCTGGGTGTATTTATTTTCTAGTTTACCAACAAGCCTTAAGTGTATCTAAAGCCAAACTTTTTGCTTTTGGATATAGCCTCGAAGTGTTACAACTTCTAAAGGGTTTTAATATTGTCTGTGACCCCTCTGGGGAAGTTCACCCCTTTGTATGACCTGGTAACCTTGTTGCTGGAACAGTTTTGTTGCTGATGCGAAATCCAAGTTTTTACAGTTGTCACCTGAACAGAAGTAGAGGAGTAATCTTCCAATGATGAAACAGGTGTCAATAACCCCCTACATGGGACTTTACCTTTCCCTACTGTATACTTTTATTACTGTATACTGTAATAAGTGAACCTTTGGTAACTTTCACAAATGTAAAATGTTTAATTCCTTGATATGTGGAACTTGAGATTTGTTACTGTTGCATGCTAACTAATTAATATCTTTAAAGCATAGGCTGTGCACATATTTAATTGAAAATGTATCGACTAAACGTTTTAAGGGTCCTTTTACCATGCATTGTTAGAATCTCGACCGGTTCAGCAGGAACCGCCAGAGTCGAACCATTAATTAGCAGACTGAATGTACCAAGTTGATCAAGTTGGGTACAACCAAACTGCCGGATTTGCTTCCAATTATCGCAAGCGGCTGCTATAGCCGCTAACGCTAATCACTGTCTTCTTCCAGAGGGGATGGATTTCCCCACCTGCCTCCCTGCTGGAAGAAGACCGTATCTTAGCATACTGATTTTCGGCCCATGTGTCGCGGGCTTTAGGCTGGGAAACACATGGGAATTTTTTGCCCAGCTGCTAACCGCTACCAATTGCTACACTTATGTAGCAGTGGACAACTGATCATTTCTACATGCCACAATCCAAAATGTGGCATTTTGCTACATTTAAATATACTGCATACATCACTCAGTTGCCTATGTGTGGCTATTGTTAGTGATTAGTAGTGGAGTGCTAACAGGTGTTGATTGTTGTAGCAAAAATTTCTGGTGTACACCCAGCCTTTAATTTCATTTATGGAGGGTATACATGACTTTGACTGCCTCAGCAACGCACATTCTAAATAATTAAAAAATTGCTTAGAAACAGCTGTCACTGGATTTCACTGTGGGAAAAGTTATTCCTACCATGGCAGAAGTTGTTCACTGACTGCACACATATCAGCACTTCACCACGAATGCAAAGAAAAAAAAGGGGGGTGAGAAGTAGCCTCAGGAGAGCAGTGATGTAACATCCCTGTAATTCCAGGGTTCAGAGAGGGAGTGCTGCTCTGTGGATAGACTAAAGATTGGCTGTCCTGCAGACAGCATAGTTTCATTTTCATTAAGGGCCGGTTCGCACCAGATGCAGTTCCGTGCACTTTTTTTTTGCGCTGAAGGTGCGTGCGCGGTGTTTTATGTGTATTCCGGTGGCTCTGGTTCACGCTAGTGCAGTCAGATCTGCACTGGCAGCTGGCTGCGCTGGTGTGGACTGGGGCCATTGGTGTGCATGGAGGGCGCTGTGCATACATTTTTAGAACCAGTTCAAACCACAAAAATGCACGGATACGTGGATTATTTTTTGCTTACACTTCACACCACCTGCAGTTCCAGTGCGTTTTGATACAAAATGCAGCACGCTCTACTTTTTTCTTTTTTTTTCTTTCTACTTTGGAAGCCATTGGAATGCATGGAAAACACTGCATGGATTTTTTAGCGCGGAGGAGCGCGCGGGGCTACATCTGGTGTGGACTGGCACTAAAAGGGTAAAGAACAATGCTTTTCGCTTGTGGATTAAATACTTGCTATGTCTAGGATGGTTGACACTTTCCAGAATGATGAAAGTGCCATTTTCTACTAATGAAGATTATGCATTCATAAGCATTATGAATAGCACAGGTACAGAGAAATGTTTCAGAAAATACTGCAGTCAGCCGCTGCCTATCCTAAATTGCCTTAAATAAACTATATATGCTGCAATTATTATGAAATACATCAAGTTCTAATGTAGTTGGAGGACTACTGTGGAAGGGAATGCTAATTCCTTTTTATGTCACAATTGCCCTAAATTTAGTAGTAACATAAGTCAGCTTGGATATTTGTTTGTGCCATTTAGAACATACCTTTGTGGCTTTTACAGACCAGAGGAATGTAGAAGTAAGCACATACACTTTTTTTTTTGTCATCACACACCAAAAATGCAATCTTTCTCCCAAGATCTGAAATATCATTTAAAGCAGTCAATAGTTTTGTGTTTACGATTCTATGTAAAATGGAAATGAGTAATGTTGTGATAAATGTCCTTAGAGTTTGTACTGCATGGTTATTTAAAAAAAATATGTATTCTGTATTTGATGTAAAGAAACATGTACAGTATTGATGTAGGTACTTAATGATCTGTACATTCTGTTTAACTGGAGTTTTTCGGTAGGCCTATTAAACTTTGGCTGTTTGTACACACCCTCTCTATGCAACTTGGGCGCATATCCTTGAAGGCTCCACAGATGAACACTGGCATTTGTATATAACTTCAGTTTTTTAAACCTTAGATTGAGGGTCTGCTTATGTTGCCTTTGAATTTGATTTCTGTATTTCTACATCAGATCTGCTTTCACCACCAGTGATTCCATGACCAACCTGGAAATTTGGTTGATCCTTTTTTTTTTCTTTTTATGTGTGCTGGGCTGACTTTAAATATAGGAATGTTGATGGAAAATTACATATTTTGTTGCTGAAACTAGCTAACGGACTCCATTGCTAGTTTTGTAAGATAGCAGGACTTCTATAATTGTTGCAAAAAGTCCCACTAGCAATTTAAATTCACACATATGAACTAAAGCTGGGTGCAGCTTATGATCTCCCCCCGCTAAGACATTGCATTCTGAAGGGGCTGCAAGCTCTGATAGAATGCTGGTTTTCCGAGCATGACCGTTTGAGACAAGGCGGTTGTTAAATCGGCTTCTGTTAGACAGCAGTACACAAGGACCAAAAATCAGCCTGCGTATGGGTTTTAAATCAAACCGTTTCAATTATTTATAAACAATATTCCACCCATAATTCCAATGTAGAAAAATAATTATATGCATATTCTTATGTGAAATGGGTTATGTATATTTATAAACAATATTCCACCCATAATCCCCATGTAGAAAAATAATTATATGCATATTCTTATCAGAAATGGGTTAAATAGGTTCCTAAATATATAAGCAATATTAAACCTATAATCCCCATATAGAAAAATCATTATATGCATATTTATATCAGAAATGGGTTAAATAGGTTCCTATTTATATTTATAAACAATATTCCACCCATAATCCCCATGTAGAAAAATTATTATATTCATATTCTTATCAGAAATGGGTTAAATAGATTCCTTTGTAGGTTTATAAACAATATTCCACTCTTAATCCCCATATAGAAAAATAACTATATGCATATTCTTATCAGAAATGGGTTAAGTAGGTTCCTATGTATATTTACATGTATATTTATATCACAGGTTTAATATGTTGATATTTATATTTATTAGCAATATTTCACCCATATAAATCCCATGTAGAAAAATAATTTTATGCATATTCATCACAGAAATAGGTTTAATTTTTTCCTATATATGTTTAACTACAATATTCCACCCATAATCCCCATGTAGAAAAAAATTATATGCATATTCTTATCAGAAATGGGTTAAATAGGTTCCTATGTATATTTATAAACAATATTCCACCCATAACCCCCATGTAGAAAAATAAATATATGCATATTCTTATGAGAAATTGGTTAAATAGGTTCCTATGTATGTATGTTTAGAAACAATATTCCACTCTTAATCCCCATATAGAAAAATAACTATATGCATATTCTTATCAGAAATTGGTTAAGTAGGTTCCTATGTATATTTATAAACAATAGTCAACCCATAATCCATATGTAGAAAAATAATGATATGCCTATTCTTATCAGAAATAGGTTTAATATGTTGCTATGTATATTTATAAACAATATTTCACCTTTAGTCCCCATGTAGAATTTTTTTATGCATATTCATTTCAGAAATAGGTTTAATATATTCCTAAGTATGTTTAACTACACTATTCCACCCAGAATCCCCTTGTAGAAAAATAATTATATGCATATTCTTATCAGAAATGGGTTTAATAGGTTCCTATGTATATTTATAAACAATATTTCACCCATAATCCCCATGTAGAAAAATGATTTTATGCATATTCATATCAGAAATAGGGTTAATATATTCCTATGTATGTTTAACTACAATATTCCACCCATAATCCCCATGCAGAAAAATAATTATATGCATATTTTTATCAGAAATGGATTAAATACGCTCCTATATATATTTATAAACAATATTCAACCCATAATCCCCAAATAGAAAAATAATTATAGGCATATTCATATCAGAAATAGGTTTAATATATTGGTATTTATATTTATAAACAATATTTCACCCATAATCCCCGTATAGAAAAAGAATGATATATATATTCTTATCAAAAATGGGTTAAATAGGTTCCTATGCATATATATAAACAATATTCCACCCATAATCCCCATGTAGAAAAATAATTATAAGCATATTCTTATCCGAAATGAGTTAAATAGGTTACTATGTATATTTATAAACAATATTTCACCAATAATCCCCATGTAGAAAACTATATATCTGCATATTCTTATCAGAAATGGTTTAAATAGGGTCCTATGTATATTTATAAACATTATTCCACACATAATCCCCATGTAGAAAAAATAATTATATGCATATTCTTATCACAAATGGGTTAAATAGGTACCTATGTATATTTATAAACAATATTCCACCCATAATCCCCATGTAGAAAAATAATTATATGCATATTCTTATCAGAAATGGGTTAAATAGGTTCCTATGTATATTTATAAACAATATTCCACCCATAATCCCCATGTAGAAAAATAATCATATTCCTATTCTTATCAGAAATGGGTTAAATAGGTTCCTTTGTATGTTTATAAACAATATTTCACTCTTAATCCCCAAACAGAAAAATAACTATATGCATATTCTTATTAGAACTGGGTTAAGTAGGTTCCTAAGTATATTTATAAAAAATATTCCACCCATAATTCCCATGTAGAAAAAGAATGATATGCATATTTTTTATGAGAAATGGGTTAAATAGGTTCCTAGGTATATTTATAAACAATATTCCACCCATAATCCCAATGTAGAATAATAATTATATGCCTATTATTATCAAAACAAGGTTTAATATGTTGCTATGTATGTTTATAAAAAATATTCCACAAATTAATCCCAATGTAGAAAAATAATTTTATGCATATTCATAACAGAAATAGGTTTATTTTTTTCATACGTATGTTTAACTACAATACTCCACCCATAATCCCCATGTAGAAAAATAATTATATGCATAGTCTTATCAGAAATGGGTTAAATTGGTTTTTGTATATATTTATAAGCAATATTCAACCCATAATCCCCATGTAGAAAAAGAATGATAGGCATATTTTTTATGAGAAATGGGTTAAATAGGTTCCTATGTATATTTATAAACAATATTCCACCCATAATCCCAACGTAGAATAATAATTATATGCATATTCTTAAGAGAAATGGGTTAAATAGGTTCCTATGTATATTTATAATCAATATTCCATTCATAACCCATATGTAGAAAAATAATTATATGCTTATTATTATCAAAAAAAGGTTTAATATGTTGCTATGTATGTTTATAAAAAATATTCCACCCATAATCCCAATGTAGAAAAATAATTGTATGCATATTCAAAACAGAAATAGGTTTAATTTTTTCCTACGTATGTTTAACTACAATACTCCACCCATAATCCCCATGTAGAAAAATAATTATATGCATATTCTTATCAGAAATGGGTTAAATTGGTTCCTGTATATATTTATAAGAAATATTCAACCCATAATCCCCATATAGAAAAATAATTATATGTATATTTAAATCAGAAATAGGTTTAATATATTGCTATGTATTTTTATAAACAATATTCCACCCATAATCACAACGTAGAAAATTAATTTTATGCATATTCATATCAGAAATAGGTTTAATATATTCCTATGTATGTTTGACTACAATATTCCACCCATAATCCCCATGTAGAAAAATAATTAAATGCATATTCTTATCAGAAACAGGTTTAATAGGTTCCTATGTATATTTATAAACAATATTCTACCCATAATACCCATGTAGAAAAATTATTTTATGCATATTCATATCAGAAATTGGTTTAATATATTGCTATGTATATTTATTAACTATATTTCACCCATAATCCCCATGTAGAAAAATAATGATATGCATATTTGTATCAGAAATGGGTTTAATAGGTTCCTATTTATAAACAATATTCCACCCATAATCTCAATGTAGAAAAATTATTTTATGCATATTCATAACAGAAATAGGTTTAATTTTTTTCTATGTATGTTTAACTACATATGCATATTCCCCCCATAATCTCCATGTAGAAAAATAATTATATCCATATTCTTATCAGAAATGGGTTAAATACTTTCCTTAATATATGTATAAACAATATTCCACCCATAATCCCAATGTAGAAAAATAATTATATGCATATTCATATGAGAAATGGGTTAAATAGGTTCCTATGTATATTTATAAACAATATTCCACCCATAATCCCAATGTAGAAAAATAATTATATGCATATTCTTATGAGAAATGGGTTAAATAGGTTCCTATGTGTATTTATAAACAATATTCCACCCATAATCCCAATGTAGAATAATAATTATATGCATATTCTTATCATAAATGGGTTAAATAGGTTCATATGTATATTTATTAACAGTATTTCACCCATAATCCCCATATAGAAAAGTAATTATATGCATATTCTTATGAGAAATGGGTTAAATAGGTTTCTATGTGTATTTATAAACAATATTCCACCCATAATCCCAGTGTAGAATAATAATTATATGCATATTCTTATCATAAATGGGTTAAATAGGTTCCTATGTATATTTATAAACAGTATTCCACCCATAATCCCCATATAGAAAAGTAATTATATGCATATTCCTATCAAAAATGTGTTAAATAGGTTTGTATGTATATTTATAAACAATATACCACCCATAATCCCAATGTAGAAAAATAATTTTATGCATATTTATATCAGAAATAGGTTTAATTTTTTCCTATGTATGTTTAACTACAATATTCTACCCATAATCCCAATGTAGAAAAATAATTATTTTCATATTCTTATCAGAAATGGGTGAAATAGGTTCCTTTGTATGTTTATAAACAATATTCCACTTTTAATCCCCATGTAGAAAAAGAATGATATGCATATTCTTAAGAGAAATGGGTTAAATAGGTTCCTATGTATATTTATAAACAATATTCCACCCATAATCCATATGTAGAAAATAATGATATGCCTATTAATATCAGAAATAGGTTTAATATGTTGCTATGTATATTTATAAACAATATTCCACCCATATCCCCCATGTAGAAAAATAATTTTGTGCATATTCATATCAGAAATATGTTTAATATATTCCTATGTATGTTTAACTAAAATATTCCACTCATAATCCCCATGTAGAAAAATAATTATATGCAAAATCTTATCAGAAATGGGTTAAATAGGTTGCTATGTAAATTTATAAAAAAAATTCCACCCATAATCCCAATGTAGAAAAATAATTATATGCATATTGTTATCAGAAACGGAGTTAATAGGCTCCTATGTATATTTATAAACGATATTCCACCCATAATCCCCATGTAGAAAAAGAATTATATTCATATTCTTATCAGAAATGGGTTAAATAGGTTCCTTTGTATGTTTATAAACAATATTCCAGTCTTAATCCCCATATAGAAAAATAACTATATGCATTTTCTTATCAGAAATGGGTTAAGTAGGTTCCTATGTATATTTATAAACAATATTCCACCCATAATTTACATGCAGAAAAATAATTATATGCATATTTTTATCAGAAATTGGTTAAATAGGTGTCTACGTATATTTATAAACAATATTCCACCCATAATCGCCATGTAGAAAAATAATTTTATGCATATTTATATCAGAAATAGGATTAATATATTCCTATGTATGTTTAACTACATTATTCCACCCATAATCCCCATGTAGAAAAATAATTATATGCATATTCATATCAAAAATTGGGTTAAATAGGTTGCTATGTATATTTATAAAGAATATTCCACCCATAATCCCAATGTGGAAAAATAATTATATGCATATTCTTATCAGAAACATGTTTAATAGGTTCCTATGTATATTTATAAACTATATTTCACCCATAATCCCCATGTAGAAAAATAATTATATGCATATTTCTATCAGAAACGGGTTTAATAGGTTCCTATTTATATTTATAAACAATATTCCACCCATAATCTCAATGTAGAAAAATAATTCGATGCATATTCATAACAGAAATAGGTTTAATTTTTTCTATGTATGTTTAACTACAATATTCCACCCATAATCTCCATGTAGAAAAATAATTATATGCATATTCTTATGAGAAATGGGTAAATAGGTTCCTATATATATTTATAAACAATATTCCACTCATAATCCCAATGTAGAATAATAATTATATGCCTATTCTTATTAGAAATAGGTTTTATATGGTGCTGTGTATGTTTATCTACAATATTCCACCCTTAATCCCCATGCAGAAAAAAAATGATATGCATATTCATTTCACAAATAGGTTTAATATGGTGATATATATGTTTAACTACATATAATCTACCCATAATCCCCATGTAGAAAAATATTTATATGCATATTCTTAACAGAAATAGGTTAAATAGGTTCCTATGTATATTTATAAACAATATTCCACCCATAATCCCCATGTAGAAAAATAATTATATTCATATTCTTATCAGAAATGGGTTAAATAGGTTCCTTTGTATGTTTATAAACAATATACCACTCTTAATCCCCATATAGAAAAATAACTTTATGCATATTCTTATCAGAAATGGGTTAAGTAGGTTACAACGTATATTTATAAACAATATTCCACCCAAAATACCCTTATAGAAAAATAATTGTATGCATATTCTTATGAGAAATTAGTTAAATAGGTTCCTAAGTATATTTATAAACAATATTGAACCCACAATCCCCATGTAGAAACATAATTATATGCATATTCTTATGAGAAATGGGTTAAATAGGTTCCTATGTATATTTATAAACAATATTCCACCCATAATCCCCGTATAGAAAAAGAATGATATATATATTCTTATCAAAAATGGGTTAAATAGGTTCCCATGCATATATATAAACAATATTCCACCTATAATCCCCATGTAGAAAAATAATTATAAGCATATTCTTATCCAAAATTAGTTAAAGAGGTTACTATGTATATTTATAAACAATATTCTACCAATAATCCCCATGTAGAAAACTGTATATCTGCATATTCTTATCAGAAATGGGTTAAATAGGGTCCTATGTATATTTATAAACATTATTCCACCCATAATCCCCATGTAGAAAAAATAATTATATGCATATTCTTATCAGAAATGGGTTAAATAGGTACCTATGTATATTTATAAACAATATTCCACCCATAATCCCCATGTAGAAAAATAATTATATGCATATTCTTATCAGAAATGGGTTAAATAGGTTCCTATGTATATTTATAAACAATATTCCACCCATAATCCCCATGTAGAAAAATAATCATATTCCTATTCTTATCAGAAATGGGTTAAATAGGTTCCTTTGTATGTTTATAAACAATATTTCACTCTTAATCCCCAAACAGAAAAATAACTATATGCATTTTCTTATCAGAATTGGTTTAAGTAGGTTCCTAAGTATATTTATAAACAATATTCCACCCATAATTCCCATGTAGAAAAAGAATGATATGCATATTTTTTATGAGAAATGGGTTAAATAGTTTCCTATGTATATATATAAACAATATTCCACCCATAATCAAATGTAGAAAAATAATTATATGCCTATTATTATCAAAAAAAGGTTTAATATGTTGCTATGTATGTTTATAAAAAATATTCCACAAATTAATCCCAATGCAGAAAAATAATTTTATGCATATTCATAACAGAAATAGGTTTAATTTTTTCATACGTATGTTTAACTACAATACTCCACCCATAATCCCCATGTAGAAAAATAATTATATGCATATTCTTATCAGAAATGGGTTAAATTGGTTCCTGTATAAATTTATAAGCAATATTCAACCCATAATCCCCTTGTAGAAAAAGAATGATAGGCATATTTTTTATGAGAAATGGGTTAAATAGGTTCCTATGTATATTTATAAACAATATTCCACCCATAATCCCAACGTAGAATAATAATTATATGCATATTCTTAAGAGAAATGGGTTAAACAGGTTCCTATGTATATTTATAATCAATATTCCATCCATAATCCATATGTAGAAAAATAATTATATGTTTATTATTATCAAAAAAAGGTTTAATATGTTGCTATGTATGTTTATAAAAAATATTCCACCCATAATCCCAATTTAGAAAAATAATTGTATGCATATGCAAAACAGAAATAGGTTTAATTTTTTCCTACGTATGTTTAACTACAATACTCCACCCATAATCCCCATGTAGAAAAATAATTATATGCATATTCCTATCAGAAATGGGTTAAATTGGTTCCTGTATATATTTATAAGAAATATTCAACCCATAATCCCCATATAGAATAATAATTATATGTATATTTAAATCAGAAATAGGTTTAATATATTGCTATGTATTTTTATAAACAATATTCCACCCATAATCCCAATGTAGAAATTTTATTTTATGCATATTCATATCAGAAATAGGTTTAATATATTCCTATGTATGTTTGACTACAATATTCCACCCATAATCCTCATGTAGAAAAATAATTATATGCATATTCTTATCAGAAACAGGTTAAATAGGTTCCTATGTATATTTATAAACAATATTCCACCCATAATCCCCATGTAGAAAAATAATTATATTCATATTCTTATCAGAAATGGGTTAAATAGGTTCCTTTGTATGTTTATAAACAATATACCAGTCTTAATCCCCATATAGAAAAATAACTTTATGCATATTCTTATCAGAAACGGGTTAAATAGGTTCCTATGTATATTTATAAACAATATTCCACCCAAAATACCCTTATAGAAAAATAATTGTATGCATATTCTTATGAGAAATTAGTTAAATACGTTCCTATGGGTTAAATTTTTTCCTATGTATATTTATAAACAATATTCCACCCATAATCCCCATGTAGAAAAATAATTATATTCATATTCTTATCAGAAATGGGTTAAATAGGTTCCTATGTATGTTTAGAAACAATATTCCACTCTTAATCCCCATATAGAAAAATAACTATATGCATATTCTTATCAGAAATTGGTTAAGTAGGTTCCTATGCATATTTATAAACAATATTCCTCCCAAAATACCCATATAGAAAAATAATTGTATGCATATTCTTATGCGAAATGGGTTAAATAGGTACCTAAGTATATTTATAAACAATATTCAACCCATAATCCCCATGTAGAAAAATAATTATAAGCATATTCTTATCCGAAATTAGTTAAATAGGTTACTATGTATATTTATAAACAATATTCTACCAATAATCCCCATGTAGAAAAATAATTATATGCATATTCTTATCAGAAATGGGTTAAATAGGTTCCTATGTATATTTATAAACAATATTCCACCCATAATCCCCATGTAGAAAAATAATTATATTCATATTCTTATCAGAAATGGGTTAAATAGTTTCCTTTGTATGTTTTTAAACAATATTCCACTCTTAATCACCATATAGAAAAATAACTTTATGCATTTTCTTTTTAGAAATGGGTTAAGTAGGTTCCAATGTAGATTTATAAACAATATTCCACCCAAAATACCCATATAGAAAAATAATTGTATGCACATTCTTATGAGAAATTGGTTAAATAGGTTGCTAAACAGATTTATAAACAATATTCCACCCATAATCCCCATAGATAAAAGTAATTGTATGCATATTTTTTTTATCAGAAATAGGTTTAATATGTTGCTATGTATGTTTATAAAACAATACAATATTCCACCCATAATCCCCATGTAGAAAAATAATTAAGTGCCTATTCTTATCAGAAACGGATTTAATAGATTTCTATGTATATTTATCAACAATATTCCACCCATAATCCCCATGTAGAAAAATAATTATATTCATATTCTTATCAGAAACGGATTTAATAGATTTCTATGTATATTTATCAACAATATTCCACCCATAATCCCCATGTAGAAAAATAATTATATTCATATTCTTATCAGAAATGGGTTCAGAAGTAGGTTCCAATGTAGATTTATAAACAATATTCCACCCATAATCCCAATGTAGAAAAATAATTTTTATGCATATTCATAACGGAAATAGGTTTAATTTTTTCCTATGTATGTTTAACTGCAATATTCCACCCATAATCCCCATGTAGAAAAATAATTATATGCATATTCTAATCGGAAATGGGTTAAATAGGTTCCTATGTTTATTTATAAACAATATTCCACCCATAATCCCCATGTAGAAAAATAATTTTATACATATTCATATCAGAAATAGGTTTAATATATTCCTATGTATGTTTAACTACAATATTCCAACCATAATCCACACGTAGAAAAATAATTATATGCATATTCTTATCAGAAATGGGTAAATAGCTACCTATGTATATTTATAATCAATATTCCACTGATAATTCACATGTAGAAAAATAATGAAATGCATATTTTTATCAGAAATAGGGTTAATATGCTGCTATCTATCTTTATAAAATATTCTACCCATCATCCCCATGTAGAAAAATAATTGTATGCATATTCTTATGAGAAATTGGTTAAATAGGTTCCTAAGTATATTTATAAACAATATTCCACCCATAATCCCCATAGAGAAACGTAATTATATGCATACTCTTATCAGAAATGGGTTAAATAGGTTCCTATGTATATTTATAAACAATATTCCACCCATAATCACTATGTAGAAAAATAATGATATGCCTATTATTATCAGAAATAGTTTTAATAAGTTGCTATGTCTGTTTATCTACAATATTCCACACATAATCCCCATGTAGAAAAATAATTATATGCATATTCATATTAGAAATGGGTTAAATATGTTCCTATGTATATTTATAAACAATATTCCACCCATAATCCCCATGTAGAAATAAATTATATTCATATTCGTATCAGAAATGTGTTAAATATGTTCCTATATATATATATATATATATATATATAAGCAATATTCAACCCATAATCCCCATATAGAAAAATAATTATATGCATATTCATTTCAGAAATGGGTTAAATATGTTCCTATGTATATTTATAAACAATATTCCACCCATAATCCCCATGTAGAAAAATAATTATATTCATATTCTTATCAGAAATGGGTTAAATAGTTTCCTTTGTATGTTTTTAAACAATATTCCACTCTTAATCACCATATAGAAAAATAACTTTATGCATATTCTTTTTAGAAATGGGTTAAGTAGGTTCCAATGTAGATTTATAAACAATATTCCACCCAAAATACCCATATAGAAAAATAATTGTATGCACATTCTTATGAGAAATGGGTTAAATAGGTTGCTAAACAGATTTATAAACAATATTCCACCCATAATCCCCATAGATAAAAGTAATTGTATGCATATTTTTTATCAGAAATAGGTTTAATATGTTGCTATGTATGTTTATAAAACAATATTCCCCCCATAATCCCAATGTAGAAAAATAACTTTTATGCATATTCATAACGGAAATAGGTTTAATTTTTTCCTATGTATGTTTAACTACAATATTCCACCCATAATCCCCATGTAGAAAAATAATTAAGTGCCTATTCTTATCAGAAACGGATTTAATAGATTTCTATGTATATTTATCAACAATATTCCACCCATAATCCCCATGTAGAAAAATAATTATATTCATATTCTTATCAGAAATGGTTTAAGTAGGTTCCAATGTAGATTTATAAACATTATTCCACCCATAATCCCAATGTAGAAAAATAATTTTTATGCATATTCATAACGGAAATAGGTTTAATTTTTTCCTATGTATGTTTAACTGCAATATTCCACCCATAATCCCCATGTAGAAAAATAATTATATGCATATTCTTATCGGAAATGGGTTAAATAGGTTCCTATGTTTATTTATAAACAATATTCCACCTATAATCCCCATGTAGAAAAATAATTTTATACATATTCATATCAGAAATAGGTTTAATATATTCCTATGTATGTTTAACTACAATATTCCAACCATAATCAACACGTAGAAAAATAATTATATGCATATTCTTATCAGAAATGGATAAATAGCTACCCATGTATATTTATAATCAATATTCCACTGATAATTCACATGTAGAAAAATAATGAAATGCATATTTTTATCAGAAATAGGGTTAATATGCTGCTATCTATCTTTATAAAATATTCTACCCATAATCCCCATGTAGAAAAATAATTGTATGCATATTCTTATGAGAAATTGGTTAAATAGGTTCCTAAGTATATTTATAAACAATATTCCACCCATAATCCCCATAGAGAAACGTAATTATATCCATAATCTTATCAGAAATGGGTTAAATAGGTTCCTATGTATATTTATAAACAATATTCCACCCATAATCCCCATGTAGAAATAAATTATATTCATATTCTTATCAGAAATTTTTTAAATATGTTCCTATATATATATATAAGCAATATTCAACCCATAATCCCCATATAGAAAAATAATTTTATGCATATTCATTTCAGAAATGGGTTAAATATGTTCCTATGTATATTTATAAACAATATTCCACCCATAATCCCCATGTAGAAAAATAATTATATTCATATTCTTATCAGAAATGGGTTAAATAGGTTCCTTTGTTTGTTAATAAACAATATTCAACTCTTAATCCCCATATAGAAAAATAACTATATGCATATTCTTATCAGAAATGGGTTAAGTAGGTTCCTATGTATATTTATAAACAATATTGTACCCAAAATGCCCATATAGAAAAATAATTGTATGCATATTCTTATGGGAAATGGGTTAAATGGGTTCCTAAGTATATTTATAAACAATATTCCACCCATAATCCCCATAGATAAAAGTAATTATATGAATATTCTTATTAGAAATGGGTTAAATAGGTTCCTATGTATATTTATAAACAATATTCCACCCATAATGCATATGTAGAAAAATAATGATATGCCTATTATTATCAGAAATAGGTTTAATAAGTTGCTATGTATGTTTATCTGCAATATGCCACGCATAATCCCCATGTAGAAAAATAATTATATGCATATCCCTATCAGAAATGGGTTTAATATGTTCCTATGTATATTTATAAACAATATTCCACCCATAATCCACATGTAGAAAAATAATTATATTCATATTCTTATCAGAAATGGGTTAAATAGGTTCCTTTGTTTGTTAATAAACAATATTCCACTCTTAATCCCCATATAGAAAAATAACTTTATGCATATTCTTATCAGAAATGGGTTAAGTAGGTTCCTATGTATATTTATAAAAAATATTGTATCCAAAATAATTGTATGCATATTCCTAGGGAAAAAGGGTTAAATGGGTTCCTAAGTATATTTATAAACAACATTCCACCCCTAAAACCCTTGTAGAAAAATAATTATATGCATATTCTTATGAGAAATGGGTTAAATAGGTTCCTATGTAGATTCGAAAACAATATTCCACCCACAATGCTCATATAGAAAAATGATTGTATATTCATATGAAAAATATGTTAAATACGTTCCTAAGTATATTTCTAAACAATATTCCACCCATAATGCCAGAGTAGAAAAAAATGTATATGCATATTCGTATCAGAAATTGGGTTAAATAGGTTCCAATGTATATTTATAAACAATATTCCACCCATAATCCCCATGTAGAAAAATAATTATATTCATATTCTTATCAGAAATGGGTTAAATAGGTTCCTTTGTTTGTTAATAAACAATATTCAACTCTTAATCCCCATATAGAAAAATAACTATATGCATATTCTTATCAGAAATGGGTTAAGTAGGTTCCTATGTATATTTATAAACAATATTGTACCCAAAATGCCCATATAGAAAAATAATTGTATGCATATTCTTATGGGAAATGGGTTAAATGGGTTCCTAAGTATATTTATAAACAATATTCCACCCATAATCCCCATAGAGAAAAGTAATTATATGAATATTCTTATTAGAAATGGGTTAAATAGGTTCCTATGTATATTTATAAACAATATTCCACCCATAATGCATATGTAGAAAAATAATGATATGCCTATTATTATCAGAAATAGGTTTAATAAGTTGCTATGTATGTTTATCTGCAATATGCCACGCATAATCCCCATGTAGAAAAATAATTATATGCATATCCCTATCAGAAATGGGTTTAATATGTTCCTATGTATATGTATAAACAATATTCCACCCATAATCCCCATGTAGAAAAATAATTATATTCATATTCTTACCAGAAATGGGTTAAATAGGTTCCTTTGTATGTTTATAAACAATATTCCACTCTTAATCCCCACATAGAAAAATAACTATATGCATATTCTTATCAGAAATGGGTTAAGTAGGTTCCTATGTATATTTATAAAAAATATTGTATCCAAAATAATTGTATGCATATTCCTAGGGAAAAAGGGTTAAATGGGTTCCTAAGTATATTTATAAACAACATTCCACCCCTAAAACCCTTGTAGAAAAATAATTATATGCATATTCTTATGAGAAATGGGTTAAATAGGTTCCTATGTAGATTTAAAAACAATATTCCACCCACAATGCTCATATAGAAAAATGATTGTATATTCATATGAAAAATATGTTAAATACGTTCCTAAGTATATTTCTAAACAATATTCCACCCATAATGCCCGAGTAGAAAAAAATGTATATGCATATTCGTATCAGAAATTGGGTTAAATAGGTTCCAATGTATATTTATAAACAATATTCCACCCATAATCCCCATGTAGAAAAATAATTATATGCATATTCGTATCAGAAATGTGTTAAATAGGTTCCAATCTATATTTATGAACAACATTCCACCCATTATCCCCATGTAGAAAAATAATTTTAATGCATATTTATATCAAAAAAAGGTTTAATATATTCCTATGTAGGCATAACTACAGTATTCCACCCATAATTTCCGTGTAGAAAAATTATTATATGCATAATCTTATCAGAAATTGGTTAAATAGGTTCATATGTATATTTATAAACAATATTCCACCGATAATTCACATGTAGAGAATAATGAAATGCGTATTTTTATTAGAAATAGGTTAAATATGTTGCTATCTATCTTTTTATAAAATATTCTACCCATAATCCCCATGTAAAAAAATAATTATATTCATATTCTTATCAGAAATGGGTGAAATATGTGCCTTTGTATGTTTATAAACAATATGCCATTCTTAATCCCCACATAGAAAAATAACTTTATGCATATTCTTATCAGAAATGGGTTAAGTAGGTTCCTATGTGTATTTATAAACAATATTCCACCCAAAATACCCATATAGAAAACAATATTCCACCCATAATCCCCATGTAGAAAAATAATTAAATGCATATTCTTATCAGAAATGGGTAAATAGCTACCTATGTATATTTATAATCAATATTCCACCGATAATTCACATGTAGAAAAATAATGAAATGCATATTTTTATCAGAAATAGGGTTAATATGCTGCTATCTATCTTTAAAAAATATTCTACCCATAATCCCCATGTAGAAAAATAATTGTATGCATATTCTTATGAGAAATGGGTTAAATAGGTTCCTAAGTATATTTATAAACAATATTCCACCCATAATCCCTATAGAGAAACGTAATTATATGCATACTCTTATCAGAAATGGGTTAAATAGGTTCCTATGTATATTTATAAACAATATTCCACCCATAATCCATATGTAGAAATAAATGATATGCCTATTATTATCAGAAATAGTTTTAATAAGTTGCTATGTCTGTTTATCTACAATATTCCACACATAATCCCCATGTAGAAAAATAATTATATGCATATTCATATCAGAAATGGGTTAAATATGTTCCTATGTATATTTATAAACAATATTCCACCCATAATCCCCATGTAGAAAAAAATTATATTCATATTCTTATCAGAAATGTTTTAAATATGTTCCTATATATATATATAAGCAATATTCAACCCATAATCCCCATATAGAAAAATAATTATATGCATATTCATTTCAGAAATGGGTTAAATATGTTCCTATGTATATTTATAAACAATATTCCACCCATAATCCCCATGTAGAAAAATAATTATATTCATATTCTTATCAGAAATGGGTTAAATAGTTTCCTTTGTATGTTTTTAAAAAATATTCCACTCTTAATCACCATATAAAAAAATAACTTTATGCATATTCTTTTTAGAAATGGGTTAAGTAGGTTCCAATGTAGATTTATAAACAATATTCCACCCAAAATACCCATATAGAAAAATAATTGTATGCACATTCTTATGAGAAATGGGTTAAATAGGTTGCTAAACAGATTTATAAAAAATATTCCACCCATAATCCCCATAGATAAAAGTAATTGTATGCATATTTTTTATCAGAAATAGGTTTAATATGTTGCTATGTATGTTTATAAAACAATATTCCCCCCATAATCCCAATTTAGAAAAATAATTTTATACATATTCATATCAGAAATAGGTTTAATATATTCCTATGTATGTTTAACTACAATATTCCAACCATAATCCACACGTAGAAAAATAATTATATGCATATTCTTATCAGAAATGGGTAAATAGCTACCTATGTATATTTATAAACAATATTCCACCCATAATCCCCATGTAGAAATAAATTATATTCATATTCTTATCAAAAATTTTTTAAATATGTTCCTCTATATATAAGCAATATTCAACCCATAATCCCCATATAGAAAAATAATTATATGCATATTCATTTCAGAAATGGGTTAAATATGTTCCTATGTATATTTATAAACAATATTCCACCCATAATCCCCATGTAGAAAAATAATTATATTCATATTCTTATCAGAAATGGGTTAAATAGGTTCCTTTGTTTGTTAATAAACAATATTCAACTCTTAATCCCCATATAGAAAAATAACTATATGCATATTCTTATCAGAAATGGGTTAAGTAGGTTCCTATGTATATTTATAAAAAATATTGTATCCAAAATAATTGTATGCATATTCCTAGGGAAAAAGGGTTAAATGGGTTCCTAAGTATATTTATAAACAACATTCCACCCCTAAAACCCTTGTAGAAAAATAATTATATGCATATTCTTATGAGAAATGGGTTAAATAGATTCCTATGTAGATTTAAAAACAATATTCCACCCACAATGCTCATATAGAAAAATGATTGTATATTCATATGAAAAATATGTTAAATACGTTCCTAAGTATATTTCTAAACAATATTCCACCCATAATGCCCGAGTAGAAAAAAATGTATATGCATATTCGTATCAGAAAATGGGTTAAATAGGTTCCAATGTATATTTATAAACAATATTCCACCCATAATCCCCATGTAGAAAAATAATTATATTCATATTCTTATCAGAAATGGGTTAAATAGGTTCCTTTGTTTGTTAATAAACAATATTCAACTCTTAATCCCCATATAGAAAAATAACTATATGCATATTCTTATCAGAAATGGGTTAAGTAGGTTCCTATGTATATTTATAAACAATATTGTACCCAAAATGCCCATATAGAAAAATAATTGTATGCATATTCTTATGGGAAATGGGTTAAATGGGTTCCTAAGTATATTTATAAACAATATTCCACCCATAATCCCCATAGAGAAAAGTAATTATATGAATATTCTTATTAGAAATGGGTTAAATAGGTTCCTATGTATATTTATAAACAATATTCCACCCATAATGCATATGTAGAAAAATAATGATATGCCTATTATTATCAGAAATAGGTTTAATAAGTTGCTATGTATGTTTATCTGCAATATGCCACGCATAATCCCCATGTAGAAAAATAATTATATGCATATCCCTATCAGAAATGGGTTTAATATGTTCCTATGTATATGTATAAACAATATTCCACCCATAATCCCCATGTAGAAAAATAATTATATTCATATTCTTACCAGAAATGGGTTAAATAGGTTCCTTTGTATGTTTATAAACAATATTCCACTCTTAATCCCCACATAGAAAAATAACTATATGCATATTCTTATCAGAAATGGGTTAAGTAGGTTCCTATGTATATTTATAAAAAATATTGTATCCAAAATAATTGTATGCATATTCCTAGGGAAAAAGGGTTAAATGGGTTCCTAAGTATATTTATAAACAACATTCCACCCCTAAAACCCTTGTAGAAAAATAATTATATGCATATTCTTATGAGAAATGGGTTAAATAGGTTCCTATGTAGATTTAAAAACAATATTCCACCCACAATGCTCATATAGAAAAATGATTGTATATTCATATGAAAAATATGTTAAATACGTTCCTAAGTATATTTCTAAACAATATTCCACCCATAATGCCCGAGTAGAAAAAAATGTATATGCATATTCGTATCAGAAATTGGGTTAAATAGGTTCCAATGTATATTTATAAACAATATTCCACCCATAATCCCCATGTAGAAAAATAATTATATGCATATTCGTATCAGAAATGTGTTAAATAGGTTCCAATCTATATTTATGAACAACATTCCACCCATTATCCCCATGTAGAAAAATAATTTTAATGCATATTTATATCAAAAAAAGGTTTAATATATTCCTATGTAGGCATAACTACAGTATTCCACCCATAATTTCCGTGTAGAAAAATTATTATATGCATAATCTTATCAGAAATTGGTTAAATAGGTTCATATGTATATTTATAAACAATATTCCACCGATAATTCACATGTAGAGAATAATGAAATGCGTATTTTTATTAGAAATAGGTTAAATATGTTGCTATCTATCTTTTTATAAAATATTCTACCCATAATCCCCATGTAAAAAAATAATTATATTCATATTCTTATCAGAAATGGGTGAAATATGTGCCTTTGTATGTTTATAAACAATATGCCATTCTTAATCCCCACATAGAAAAATAACTTTATGCATATTCTTATCAGAAATGGGTTAAGTAGGTTCCTATGTGTATTTATAAACAATATTCCACCCAAAATACCCATATAGAAAACAATATTCCACCCATAATCCCCATGTAGAAAAATAATTAAATGCATATTCTTATCAGAAATGGGTAAATAGCTACCTATGTATATTTATAATCAATATTCCACCGATAATTCACATGTAGAAAAATAATGAAATGCATATTTTTATCAGAAATAGGGTTAATATGCTGCTATCTATCTTTAAAAAATATTCTACCCATAATCCCCATGTAGAAAAATAATTGTATGCATATTCTTATGAGAAATGGGTTAAATAGGTTCCTAAGTATATTTATAAACAATATTCCACCCATAATCCCCATAGAGAAACGTAATTATATGCATACTCTTATCAGAAATGGGTTAAATAGGTTCCTATGTATATTTATAAACAATATTCCACCCATAATCCATATGTAGAAATAAATGATATGCCTATTATTATCAGAAATAGTTTTAATAAGTTGCTATGTCTGTTTATCTACAATATTCCACACATAATCCCCATGTAGAAAAATAATTATATGCATATTCATATCAGAAATGGGTTAAATATGTTCCTATGTATATTTATAAACAATATTCCACCCATAATCCCCATGTAGAAAAAAATTATATTCATATTCTTATCAGAAATGTTTTAAATATGTTCCTATATATATATATATAAGCAATATTCAACCCATAATCCCCATATAGAAAAATAATTATATGCATATTCATTTCAGAAATGGGTTAAATATGTTCCTATGTATATTTATAAACAATATTCCACCCATAATCCCCATGTAGAAAAATTATTATATTCATATTCTTATCAGAAATGGGTTAAATAGATTCCTTTGTAGGTTTATAAACAATATTCCACTCTTAATCCCCATATAGAAAAATAACTATATGCATATTCTTATCAGAAATGGGTTAAGTAGGTTCCTATGTATATTTACATGTATATTTATATCACAGGTTTAATATGTTGATATTTATATTTATTAGCAATATTTCACCCATATAAATCCCATGTAGAAAAATAATTTTATGCATATTCATCACAGAAATAGGTTTAATTTTTTCCTATATATGTTTAACTACAATATTCCACCCATAATCCCCATGTAGAAAAAAATTATATGCATATTCTTATCAGAAATGGGTTAAATAGGTTCCTATGTATATTTATAAACAATATTCCACCCATAACCCCCATGTAGAAAAATAAATATATGCATATTCTTATGAGAAATTGGTTAAATAGGTTCCTATGTATGTATGTTTAGAAACAATATTCCACTCTTAATCCCCATATAGAAAAATAACTATATGCATATTCTTATCAGAAATTGGTTAAGTAGGTTCCTATGTATATTTATAAACAATAGTCAACCCATAATCCATATGTAGAAAAATAATGATATGCCTATTCTTATCAGAAATAGGTTTAATATGTTGCTATGTATATTTATAAACAATATTTCACCTTTAGTCCCCATGTAGAATTTTTTTATGCATATTCATTTCAGAAATAGGTTTAATATATTCCTAAGTATGTTTAACTACACTATTCCACCCAGAATCCCCTTGTAGAAAAATAATTATATGCATATTCTTATCAGAAATGGGTTTAATAGGTTCCTATGTATATTTATAAACAATATTTCACCCATAATCCCCATGTAGAAAAATGATTTTATGCATATTCATATCAGAAATAGGGTTAATATATTCCTATGTATGTTTAACTACAATATTCCACCCATAATCCCCATGCAGAAAAATAATTATATGCATATTTTTATCAGAAATGGATTAAATACGCTCCTATATATATTTATAAACAATATTCAACCCATAATCCCCAAATAGAAAAATAATTATAGGCATATTCATATCAGAAATAGGTTTAATATATTGGTATTTATATTTATAAACAATAGTCCACCCATAATCCCCATGTATAAAAATAATTATATGCATATTCTTATCAGAAATGGGTTAAATAGGTTACTATAGATATTTATAAACAATATTCCACCCATAATCCCCATGAAGAAAAATAATTATATGCATATTCTTATCAGAAATGGGTTAAATAGGTTCCTATGTATATTTATAAACAATAGTCCACCCATAATTCATATGTGGAAAAATAATGATATGCCTATTTTTATCAGAAATAGGTTTAATATGTTGCTATGTATATTTATAAACAATATTCCACACATAATCCCCATGTAGAAAATTCATATCACAAATAGGTTTAATATGTTGTTATGTATGTTTATCTTCAATATTCCACACATAATCCCCATGTAGAAAAATAATTATATGCATATTCTTATCAGAAATAGGTTAAATAGGTTGCTATGTATATTTATAAACAATATTCCATCGATAATCCAAATGTAGAAAAATAATTATATGCATATTCTTATCACAAATAGGTTTAATATGTTGCTATCTATATGTATAAACAATATTCCACCCATTATCCCTATGTAGAATAATAATTATATGCATATTCTTATCAGAAATTGGTTGAATAGGTTCCTATGTATATTTATTAACAATATTCCATCCATAATCCCCATGTAGAAAAATAATTGTATGCATATTGTTATCAGAAATGTGTTAAATAGGTATCTATTTTATTTATAAATAATATTCCACCCATAATACCCATGTTGAAAAAATATTTTATGCATATATATATATCAGAAATAGGTTTAATATATTCCTATGTATGTTTAACTACAATATTCCACTCTAATCCCCATGTAGAAAACCAATTATATGCATATTCTTATCAGAAATTGGTTTAAGTAAGTTCCTCTGTATATTTATATACAATATTCCACCCAAAATACCCATATAGAAAAATAATTATATGCCAATTTTTTTAGAAATGGGTTAAATAGGTTCCTGTGTATATTTATAAACAATATTCCACCCATAATCCCCATGTAGAAAAATAATTTTATGCATATTCTTATGAGAAATTGGTTAAATAGGTTCCTATGTATATTTATAAACAATATTCCACCCATAATCCCCATATAGAAAAAAAATATATGCATATTCATATCAGAAATAGGTTTAATATGTTGCTATGTATATTTGTAAACAATATTCCATCCATAATCCCCATGTAGAAAAATAATTATATGCATATTCTTATCAGAAATGGGTTAAATAGGTTACTATGTATATTTATAAACAATATTCCACCCATAATCCCCATGTAGAAAAATAATTATATGCATATTCTTATCATAAATGGGTTAAATAGTCAATCCGTAATCCATATGTAGAAAAATAAAGATATGCCTATTCTTACCAGAAATAGGTTTAATATGTTGCTATGTATATTTAGAAACAATATTCCACCTTTTATCCCCATGTAGAAATTTTTTTATGCATATTCATATCAGAAATAGGTTTAATATATTCTTATGTATGTTTAACTACAATATTCCTCCCATAATCCCCTTGTAGAAAAATAATGATATGCATATTTTTATCAGAAACGGGTTTAATAGGTTCCTATGTATATTTATAAACAATATTCCACCCATAATCCCAATGTAGAAAAATGATTTTATGCATATTCATATCAGAAATAGGGTTAATATATTCCTATGTATGTTTAACTACAATATTCCACCCATAATCCCCATGTAGAAAAATAATTATATGCATATTCTTATCAGAAACATGTTTAATAGGTTCCTATGTATATTTATAAACAATATTTCACCCATAATACCATGTAGAAAAATTATTTTATGCATATTCATATCAGAAATTGGTTTAATATATTGCTATGTATGTTTATAAACTATATTTCACCCATAATCCCCATGTAGAAAAATAATTATATGCATATTTCTATCAGAAACGGGTTTAATATATTTATAAACAATATTCCACCCATAATCTCAATGTAGAAAAATAATTTGATGCATATTCATAACAGAAATAGGTTTAATTTGTTCTATGTATGTTTAACTACAATATTCCACCCATAATCTCCATGTAGAAAAATAATTATATCCATATTCTTATTAGAAATGGGTTAAATAGGTTCCTTAATATATGTATAAACAATATTCCACCCACAATCCCCATGTAGAAAAATAATTATATGCATATTCTTATGAGAAATGGGTTAAATAGGTTCCTATATATATTTTTAAACAATATTCCACCCATAATCCCAATGTAGAATAATAATTATATGCCTATTCTTATTAGAAATAGGTTTTATATGGTGCTGTGTATGTTTATCTACAATATTCCACCCTTAATCCCCATGCAGAAAAAAAATGATATGCATATTCATGTCACAAATAGGTTTAATATGTTGATATATATGTTTAACTACATATAATCTACCCATAATCCCCATGTAGAAAAATATTTATATGATATTTTCTTATCAGAAATAGGTTAAATAGGTTCCTATGTATAATTATAAACAATATTCCACCCATAATCCCCATGTAGAAAAATAATTATATTCATATTCTTATCAGAAATGGGTTAAGTAGGTTACAATGTATATTTATAAACAATATTCCACCCAAAATACCCTTATAGAAAAATAATTGTATGCATATTCTTATGAGAAATTAGTTAAATAGGTTCCTAAGTATATTGATAAATAATATTGAACCCACAATCCCCATGTAGAAAATTAATTATATGCATATTCTTATGAGAAATGGGTTAAATAGGTTCCTATGTATATTTATAAACAATATTTCACCCATAATCCCCGTATAGAAAAAGAATGATATATATATTCTTATCAAAAATGGGTTAAATAGGTTCCTATGCATATATATAAACAATATTCCACCCATAATCCCCATGTAGAAAAATAATTATAAGCATATTCTTATCCGAAATGAGTTAAATAGGTTACTATGTATATTTATAAACAATATTTCACCAATAATCCCCATGTAGAAAACTATATATCTGCATATTCTTATCAGAAATGGTTTAAATAGGGTCCTATGTATATTTATAAACAT
Organism: Aquarana catesbeiana; assembly: GCF_042186555.1. Taxonomy (NCBI): domain Eukaryota; kingdom Metazoa; phylum Chordata; class Amphibia; order Anura; family Ranidae; genus Aquarana; species Aquarana catesbeiana. The sequence goes on along the minus strand of NC_133328.1, from coordinate 258,865,201 downwards.
TATTCCACACATAATCCCCATGTAGAAAAAATAATTATATGCATATTCTTATCACAAATGGGTTAAATAGGTACCTATGTATATTTATAAACAATATTCCACCCATAATCCCCATGTAGAAAAATAATTATATGCATATTCTTGTCAGAAATGGGTTAAATAGGTTCCTATGTATATTTATAAACAATATTCCACCCATAATCCCCATGTAGAAAAATAATCATATTCCTATTCTTATCAGAAATGGGTTAAATAGGTTCCTTTGTATGTTTATAAACAATATTTCACTCTTAATCCCCAAACAGAAAAATAACTATATGCATATTCTTATTAGAACTGGGTTAAGTAGGTTCCTAGGTATATTTATAAAAAATATTCCACCCATAATTCCCATGTAGAAAAAGAATGATATGCATATTTTTTATGAGAAATGGGTTAAATAGGTTCCTAGGTATATTTATAAACAATATTCCACCCATAATCCCAATGTAGAATAATAATTATATGCCTATTATTATCAAAACAAGGTTTAATATGTTGCTATGTATGTTTATAAAAAATATTCCACAAATTAATCCCAATGTAGAAAAATAATTTTATGCATATTCATAACAGAAATAGGTTTATTTTTTTCATACGTATGTTTAACTACAATACTCCACCCATAATACCCATGTAGAAAAATAATTATATGCATAGTCTTATCAGAAATGGGTTAAATTGGTTTTTGTATATATTTATAAGCAATATTCAACCCATAATCCCCATGTAGAAAAAGAATGATAGGCATATTTTTTATGAGAAATGGGTTAAATAGGTTCCTATGTATATTTATAAACAATATTCCACCCATAATCCCAACGTAGAATAATAATTATATGCATATTCTTAAGAGAAATGGGTTAAATAGGTTCCTATGTATATTTATAATCAATATTCCATTCATAACCCATATGTAGAAAAATAATTATATGCTTATTATTATCAAAAAAAGGTTTAATATGTTGCTATGTATGTTTATAAAAAATATTCCACCCATAATCCCAATTTAGAAAAATAATTGTATGCATATTCAAAACAGAAATAGGTTTAATTTTTTCCTACGTATGTTTAACTACAATACTCCACCCATAATCCCCATGTAGAAAAATAATTATATGCATATTCTTATCAGAAATGGGTTAAATTGGTTCCTGTATATATTTATAAGAAATATTCAACCCATAATCCCCATATAGAAAAATAATTATATGTATATTTAAATCAGAAATAGGTTTAATATATTGCTATGTATTTTTATAAACAATATTCCACCCATAATCACAACGTAGAAAATTAATTTTATGCATATTCATATCAGAAATAGGTTTAATATATTCCTATGTATGTTTGACTACAATATTCCACCCATAATCCCCATGTAGAAAAATAATTAAATGCATATTCTTATCAGAAACAGGTTTAATAGGTTCCTATGTATATTTATAAACAATATTCTACCCATAATACCCATGTAGAAAAATTATTTTATGCATATTCATATCAGAAATTGGTTTAATATATTGCTATGTATATTTATTAACTATATTTCACCCATAATCCCCATGTAGAAAAATAATGATATGCATATTTGTATCAGAAATGGGTTTAATAGGTTCCTATTTATAAACAATATTCCACCCATAATCTCAATGTAGAAAAATTATTTTATGCATATTCATAACAGAAATAGGTTTAATTTTTTTCTATGTATGTTTAACTACATATGCATATTCCCCCCATAATCTCCATGTAGAAAAATAATTATATCCATATTCTTATCAGAAATGGGTTAAATACTTTCCTTAATATATGTATAAACAATATTCCACCCATAATCCCAATGTAGAAAAATAATTATATGCATATTCATATGAGAAATGGGTTAAATAGGTTCCTATGTATATTTATAAACAATATTCCACCCATAATCCCAATGTAGAATAATAATTATATGTATATTCTTACCAGAAATGGGTTAAATATGTTGCTATGTATATTTATAAACAATATTCCAACCAAAATACCCATGTAGAAAAATAATTATATGCATATTCTTATAAGAAATGGGTTAAATAGGTTCCTATGTGTATTTATAAACAATATTCCACCCATAATCCCAATGTAGAATAATAATTATATGCATATTCTTATCATAAATGGGTTAAATAGGTTCATATGTATATTTATTAACAGTATTTCACCCATAATCCCCATATAGAAAAGTAATTATATGCATATTCTTATGAGAAATGGGTTAAATAGGTTTCTATGTGTATTTATAAACAATATTCCACCCATAATCCCAGTGTAGAATAATAATTATATGCATATTCTTATCATAAATGGGTTAAATAGGTTCCTATGTATATTTATAAACAGTATTCCACCCATAATCCCCATATAGAAAAGTAATTATATGCATATTCCTATCAAAAATGTGTTAAATAGGTTTGTATGTATATTTATAAACAATATACCACCCATAATCCCAATGTAGAAAAATAATTTTATGCATATTTATATCAGAAATAGGTTTAATTTTTTCCTATGTATGTTTAACTACAATATTCTACCCATAATCCCAATGTAGAAAAATAATTATTTTCATATTCTTATCAGAAATGGGTGAAATAGGTTCCTTTGTATGTTTATAAACAATATTCCACTTTTAATCCCCATGTAGAAAAAGAATGATATGCATATTGTTAAGAGAAATGGGTTAAATAGGTTCCTATGTATATTTATAAACAATATTCCACCCATAATCCATATGTAGAAAATAATGATATGCCTATTAATATCAGAAATAGGTTTAATATGTTGCTATGTATATTTATAAACAATATTCCACCCATAACCCCCATGTAGAAAAATAATTTTGTGCATATTCATATCAGAAATATGTTTAATATATTCCTATGTATGTTTAACTAAAATATTCCACTCATAATCCCCATGTAGAAAAATAATTATATGCAAAATCTTATCAGAAATGGGTTAAATAGGTTGCTATGTAAATTTATAAAAAAAATTCCACCCATAATCCCAATGTAGAAAAATAATTATATGCATATTGTTATCAGAAACGGATTTAATAGGCTCCTATGTATATTTATAAACAATATTCCACCCATAATCCCCATGTAGAAAAAGAATTATATTCATATTCTTATCAGAAATGGGTTAAATAGGTTCCTTTGTATGTTTATAAACAATATTCCAGTCTTAATCCCCATATAGAAAAATAACTATATGCATTTTCTTATCAGAAATGGGTTAAGTAGGTTCCTATGTATATTTATAAACAATATTCCACCCATAATTTACATGCAGAAAAATAATTATATGCATATTTTTATCAGAAATTGGTTAAATAGGTGTCTACGTATATTTATAAACAATATTCCACCCATAATCGCCATGTAGAAAAATAATTTTATGCATATTTATATCAGAAATAGGATTAATATATTCCTATGTATGTTTAACTACATTATTCCACCCATAATCCCCATGTAGAAAAATAATTATAAGCATATTCTTATCAAAAATTGGGTTAAATAGGTTGCTATGTATATTTATAAAGAATATTCCACCCATAATCTCAATGTAGAAAAATAATTATATGCATATTTCTATCAGAAACGGGTTTAATAGGTTCCTATTTATATTTATAAACAATATTCCACCCATAATCTCAATGTAGAAAAATAATTCGATGCATATTTATAACAGAAATAGGTTTAATTTTTTCTATGTATGTTTAACTACAATATTCCACCCATAATCTCCATGTAGAAAAATAATTATATGCATATTCTTATGAGAAATGGGTAAATAGGTTCCTATATATATTTATAAACAATATTCCACCCATAATCCCAATGTAGAATAATAATTATATGCCTATTCTTATTAGAAATAGGTTTTATATGGTGCTGTGTATGTTTATCTACAATATTCCACCCTTAATCCCCATGCAGAAAAAAAATGATATGCATATTCATGTCACAAATAGGTTTAATATGGTGATATATATGTTTAACTACATATAATCTACCCATAATCCCCATGTAGAAAAATATTTATATGCATATTCTTACCAGAAATAGGTTAAATAGGTTCCTATGTATATTTATAAACAATATTCCACCCATAATCCCCATGTAGAAAAATAATTATATTCATATTCTTATCAGAAATGGGTTAAATAGGTTCCTTTGTATGTTTATAAACAATATACCACCCACAATGCTCATATAGAAAAATGATTGTATATTCATATGAAAAATATGTTAAATACGTTCCTAAGTATATTTCTAAACAATATTCCACCCATAATGCCCGAGTAGAAAAAAATGTATATGCATATTCGTATCAGAAATTGGGTTAAATAGGTTCCAATGTATATTTATAAACAATATTCCACCCATAATCCCCATGTAGAAAAATAATTATATGCATATTCGTATCAGAAATGTGTTAAATAGGTTCCAATCTATATTTATGAACAACATTTATGAACAACATTCCACCCATTATCCCCATGTAGAAAAATATTTTTAATATTTTTAATGCAATGCAACAATATTCAACCCATAATCCCCATGTAGAAAAATAATTATAAGCATATTCTTATCCGAAATTAGTTAAATAGGTTACTATGTATATTTATAAACAATATTCTACCAATAATCCCCATGTATTCCACCCATAATTTCCGTGTAGAAAAATTATTATATGCATAATCTTATCAGAAATTGGTTAAATAGGTTCATATGTATATTTATAAACAATATTCCACCGATAATTCACATGTAGAAAATAATGAAATGCGTATTTTTTATTAGAAATAGGTTAAATATGTTGCTATCTATCTTTTTATTAAATATTTTACCCATAATCCCCATGTAAAAAAATAATTATATTCATATTCTTATCAGAAATGGGTGAAATATGTGCCTTTGTATGTTTATAAACAATATGCCATTCTTAATCCCCACATAGAAAAATAACTTTATGCATATTCTTATCAGAAATGGGTTAAGTAGGTTCCTATGTGTATTTATAAACAATATTCCACCCAAAATACCCATATAGAAAACAATATTCCACCCATAATCCCCATGTAGAAAAATAATTGTATACATACTCATATCAGAAATAGGTTTAATATATTAATATGCATGTTTAACTACAATATTCCACCCATATTCCACGTGTAGAAAAATGATTATATGCATATTCTTATCAGAAATGGGTTAAATAGCTTCCTATGTATATTTATAAACAATATTCCACCGATATTTCACATGTAGAAAAATAATGAAATGCGTATTTTTATCAGAAATTGGGTTAATATGTTGCTGTCTATCTTTTTATAAAATATTCTACCCATAATCCCCATGTAGAAATTTAATTGTATGCATATTCTTATGAGAAATGGGTTAAATAGGTTCCTAATTATATTAATAAACAATGTTCCACCCATTATCCCCATGTAGAAAAATAATTATATTCATATTCTTATCAGAAATGGGTTAAATAGGTTCCTTTGTATGTTTATAAACAATATTTCACTCCTAATCCCCATATAGAAAATAACTTTATGCATATTTTTTATCAGAAATGGGTTAAAAAGGTTCCTATGCATAATTAAAAAACATATTCCACCCATAATCCCCATATAGAAAAGTAATTATATGCATATTCTTCTCAGAAAAGGGTTAAATAGGTTCCTATGTATATTTATAAACAATATTCCACCCTTAATCCATATGTAGAAAAAAAATGATATGCATATTCCTATCAGAAACGGATTTAATAGGTTCATATTTCCCGCATTACGAGGGACACACGCGCACACAGCCAAGGAGGCATGGCTTCCGCAGATAGTGGAGTGCGCGCCATTCGTTGTACAATCTCGTGGAGCACGCCCCCCCCCACCTCGACAGCGCGAATGTGTGACTCTCGATGCAGTGTGAGATAAAACTGCACTTTAAGGCATTTTACCTATACAAGTGGGGAGGATGCCATTATGTGTTCTCATGAAAACCTCCTGATGATTAGACCTGGATCCTCTTGCAAGATGTGCTACAAACCATTTCGTTTGCTTAATTCTACACTTTTTTTAACCATGTATAATAGTGTTCATCCAACTAAAGCCATATGGATTTTTTTTAGATGCCTTAAATGGCCATTCTTTTGTCTTATGTTTTGTTACTACCATTGTAATATGGCTTATGTGCCATTGCAACTTTTTTACAACTTTTTCAAAAGGGCTTTAACTACCGCTGGATGCAAGGATAAGCCTTTAATGTGCGTTGTGAAAGGCTTTAGGTTGAGAGAGAATTGTGGCCTTCACCGGGCTCAGCTTTACACTTTTATGTCTGTAACATGGGTGTTTTGTCACTAAAGATTTCAGTCTGCTCATATTCCTTTAAATCAGTTCATCTTAGTTTTCTCGACTGGTTCTCCTTTTTAAAGTATTATAACTAAAGGCAAATTTTTTTTATTTTGTTTCGATGGATTAGATTGGAACGCTTGTCAGGTTTTCCTTTTTCTTTTTTATTGTATTAACTCTTGCTAGTGTTGCTAAAAACATTCACATGTAAATGTTCAGTTCTTTTATTGAACTTGACATAATTACATTTGTTATGTAGTTAACTGTAGAGCGATTCTGTCAGCAGTCTCATTTGGCTCCTGCCATCTGATTGGAAACCTTATTCACCTAATTTTCATATGTGTCCTTAAAAGAGACGTATGGCATGAGCTCTTTTAGCCATACTTCTCTTCTGTGTCACTGGATTTCACTTAGTTCAGCACACCTGTGACCCAGATTCAGTCAGCAGACCAAAGCTTGCTGATGTCAGAGCTGATTCAGACTTTGCAGCAAACCTGACGATGTTGGGATCCACCCAGATTCCTGACGGGGCAGCGTTCCTCTGAGAGGCCTGAGCCAGCCACTCCTACCCCCTCCATAGCTCGGTACTCCAGTGAGTCAATGATCACCACTCTCTGCTCAGGAAAAACTGAGAACGGAGTGATCAGCAGGCAGGGGAACACTCTTTTCTTGGTCTCGGACCAATGCTGCGTCCCTGTAGGTGAATATGTAATTTTGTGGAGGGTTTTTTTTTTTTTAATCCCACACTTAACAATTTGATTAAAATTTGGAGATCCTTCGTTAAGTTATACAGCATGTTGTAATACTGACTGTATGTTTCACTATGACCTGTATTTACAAGGCTGGCACTAAATCTGCACCCTGCTTAAAAAAAAAAAAAAAGTTTGTAATGTTGACATTTGTGTAATGTTGACATTTGTCCCTGACAATGAAATTTGGACCCTATTATGTTTAAGAAAATTGTTAGTATCCCCCCCCAATTACTATCATACATAGCATCTAAGTAGTTCTTATGTCAGTTTTTGCAGGAAACATTGAACCCAGTGACTGCGTTTTTGAGGTTGTTCACCTGAAAAATGTATAGATGTGTGAAATGTTTGTGTGGACCGAACCTTGAAGTACATCCATATGAGTGTTTGATAGCTGCCTGTTTGTAAGTAGTTTATGGTATTTGCAGTCATTGCCTAACTTGCTCAAAACATGCACAGTGTTTAAAGCTGTGGATGGAGTCGCAGCAGTTGGCACAGTCAGCTGTGTCTGCTGTGATGGCAACATTTTTTGAGGTTGTTTAATGGCTGTCTTGGCAACAGCAAACCCAACAGCTCTTTTGGATTTATTCTTATGTAAATTGATTTTATTGGTGGCTTATAAAATCTTATAAAGCTTAAACCAACTTGTGTATATACAGAAGGGATCAATGAAAACGGCAGACTTTCTTGTGTTCACTTTCCACCAACAGAACAATGCAGAATAAAATCTATCCATCTGTATGTAGCTTTCCACATGTTATGTTTATACTTAATGTAAATGCATTTGCCACATCAGGTAAAACGCACGCAGATCCAAGAGCCCAGTGCTTTTGTGCAGGATGCCAAATAAATTTTACATTTTGGTTTTTAAATGTTGCACTGGGTAAGTAATCCATTATTCTGTGTGGTAATGTAGTTAGTCTAAGATTGTGGATACTTATAGTTCTCTTAATTCTAAAGAATTTGAAGAATTTGATAGACCTCTACCTACGCACACAAACCACAGCAAACAGTTTCTTCTCTCAGGTTAAATGCCATTGATCTGTATATAGAAAAATGATATGGTACTTTCTGTCCTCATCTCCTGGTCCTGATATGTTTAGCTGAGTAGCTTTTTCCTTCAGTAGTCTCATTGAGGTCTTCATTAGTATATCTGTAAAGTATGTATATGTGTATGTAATTTCACATATTCTCTTTAACAAGTTACCTGCCACCTTCTCAGATGCTTCCTCGACATATGCCCACAAGCACTACATAGCAGTGAAAGATCATCCATTGGAATGCCTGTAGTGCTTGGATTATTTCATCTTCAGGATATATTTCTGGCTGCTTGAACCTTTGCAGTATCCTGTACATGCACTGTTGAGAACAAGTCAGTCTTCCCATAGGCTGTAAGCAATTATGTCAGCTTCTCTACACTCTCAGTAGAGAGAATATTATAGTAACTGCTACAGTTTCGTCTCCAGAGATCTTTTACTCATGTAATGACCACTCTCGGGGCTTCATTGGACTAAAACCTCTTGTAAAACCTCTTGTAGTTTTGCATCTTTAAGACCGCATCTGAAACAGGAAAGTTTAATAAAAACACTTTTCCCAATATAATAATTGAGCCACGGTATAGATATGATTTCTTTGCATTGTTCCATTTTGCACTGGCCCCAGATTGTTCCAGAATAACTGTAGATAAATTGTAATATTGCTTTCAGTTTTAACAATATATTCTGTGTAAAAATGCATCTTTTTTGTTTTGGAAGTTAAATATACCTGTGCCATATTAGATTTTTTTTACCTTTTTGAGTAATATACCAAGCATATTTACTGCTCAATCCTTCGATTCATTCAAGTCTTTGCTTTGTCCAGAGGATAGGGGCTGTACAAACGGTTCTTGTTCTCCGGGTATGGTATAGGACAGGGGTCTCAGGCTGGTGGCCCTCCGGCTGTTGCGGGACTGCAGGTCCCATGAGGCATTGCAAGCCTGACAGTTACGGGCATGGCTTCCACTTGTGGTTCCGGTAGCAAGAACTTACTATATTAACAGCTGGGTGTATTTATTTTCTAGTTTACCAACAAGCCTTAAGTGTATCTAAAGCCAAACTTTTTGCTTTTGGATATAGCCTCGAAGTGTTACAACTTCTAAAGGGTTTTAATATTTTCTGTGACCCCTCTGGGGAAGTTCACCCCTTTGTATGACCTGGTAACCTTGTTGCTGGAACAGTTTTGTTGCTGATGCGAAATCCAAGTTTTTACAGTTGTCACCTGAACAGAAGTAGAGGAGTAATCTTCCAATGATGAAACAGGTGTCAATAACCCCCTACATGGGACTTTACCTTTCCCTACTGTATACTTTTATTACTGTATACTGTAATAAGTGAACCTTTGGTAACTTTCACAAATGTAAAATGTTTAATTCCTTGATATGTGGAACTTGAGATTTGTTACTGTTGCATGCTAACTAATTAATATCTGTGCACATATTTAATTGAAAATGTATCGACTAAACGTTTTAAGGGTCCTTTTACCACGCATTGTTAGAATCTCGACCGGTTCAGCAGGAACCGCCAGAGTCGAACCATTAATTAGCAGACTGAATGTACCAAGTTGATCAAGTTGGGTACAACCAAACTGCCGGATTTGCTTCCAATTATCGCAAGCGGCTGCTATAGCCGCTAACGCTAATCACTGTCTTCTTCCAGAGGGGATGGATTTCCCCACCTGCCTCCCTGCTGGAAGAAGACCGTATCTTAGCATACTGATTTTCGGCCCATGTGTCGCGGGCTTTAGGCTGGGAAACACATGGGAATTTTTTGCCCAGCTGCTAACCGCTACCAATTGCTACACTTATGTAGCAGTGGACAACTGATCATTTCTACATGCCACAATCCAAAATGTGGCATTTTGCTACATTTAAATATACTGCATACATCACTCAGTTGCCTATGTGTGGCTATTGTTAGTGATTAGTAGTGGAGTGCTAACAGGTGTTGATTGTTGTAGCAAAAATTTCTGGTGTACACCCAGCCTTTAATTTCATTTATGGAGGGTATACATGACTTTGACTGCCTCAGCAACGCACATTCTAAATAATTAAAAAATTGCTTAGAAACAGCTGTCACTGGATTTCACTGTGGGAAAAGTTATTCCTACCATGGCAGAAGTTGTTCACTGACTGCACACATATCAGCACTTCACCACGAATGCAAAGAAAAAAAAGGGGGGGGGTGAGAAGTAGCCTCAGGAGAGCAGTGATGTAACATCCCTGTAATTCCAGGGTTCAGAGAGGGAGTGCTGCTCTGTGGATAGACTAAAGATTGGCTGTCCTGCAGACAGCATAGTTTCATTTTCATTAAGGGCCGGTTCGCACCAGATGCAGTTCCGTGCACTTTTTTTTTGCGCTGAAGGTGCGTGCGCGGTGTTTTGTGTGTATTCCGGTGGCTCTGGTTCACGCTAGTGCAGTCAGATCTGCACTGGCAGCTGGCTGCGCTGGTGTGGACTGGGGCCATTGGTGTGCATGGAGGGCGCTGTGCATACATTTTTAGAACCAGTTCAAACCACAAAAATGCACGGATACGTGGATTATTTTTTGCTTACACTTCACACCACCTGCAGTTCCAGTGCGTTTTGATACAAAATGCAGCACGCTCTACTTTTTTCTTTTTTTTTCTTTCTACTTTGGAAGCCATTGGAATGCATGGAAAACACTGCATGGATTTTTTAGCGCGGAGGAGCGCGCGGGGCTACATCTGGTGTGGACTGGCACTAAAAGGGTAAAGAACAATGCTTTTCGCTTGTGGATTAAATACTTGCTATGTCTAGGATGGTTGACACTTTCCAGAATGATGAAAGTGCCATTTTCTACTAATGAAGATTATGCATTCATAAGCATTATGAATAGCACAGGTACAGAGAAATGTTTCAGAAAATACTGCAGTCAGCCGCTGCCTATCCTAAATTGCCTTAAATAAACTATATATGCTGCAATTATTATGAAATACATCAAGTTCTAATGTAGTTGGAGGACTACTGTGGAAGGGAATGCTAATTCCTTTTTATGTCACAATTGCCCTAAATTTAGTAGTAACATAAGTCAGCTTGGATATTTGTTTGTGCCATTTAGAACATACCTTTGTGGCTTTTACAGACCAGAGGAATGTAGAAGTAAGCACATACACTTTTTTTTTTGTCATCACACACCAAAAATGCAATCTTTCTCCCAAGATCTGAAATATCATTTAAAGCAGTCAATAGTTTTGTGTTTACGATTCTATGTAAAATGGAAATGAGTAATGTTGTGATAAATGTCCTTAGAGTTTGTACTGCATGGTTATTTAAAAAAAATATGTATTCTGTATTTGATGTAAAGAAACATGTACAGTATTGATGTATCATAACTTAATGATCTGTACATTCTGTTTAACTGGAGTTTTTCGGTAGGCCTATTAAACTTTGGCTGTTTGTACACACCCTCTCTATGCAACTTGGGCGCATATCCTTGAAGGCTCCACAGATGAACACTGGCATTTGTATATAACTTCAGTTTTTTAAACCTTAGATTGAGGGTCTGCTTATGTTGCCTTTGAATTTGATTTCTGTATTTCTACATCAGATCTGCTTTCACCACCAGTGATTCCATGACCAACCTGGAAATTTGGTTGATCCTTTTTTTTTTCTTTTTATGTGTGCTGGGCTGACTTTAAATATAGGAATGTTGATGGAAAATTACATATTTTGTTGCTGAAACTAGCTAACGGACTCCATTGCTAGTTTTGTAAGATAGCAGGACTTCTATAATTGTTGCAAAAAGTCCCACTAGCAATTTAAATTCACACATATGAACTAAAGCTTATGATCTCCCCCCGCTGAGACATTGCATTCTGAAGGGGCTGCAAGCTCTGATAGAATGCTGGTTTTCCGAGCATGACCGTTTGAGACAAGGCGGTTGTTAAATCGGCTTCTGTTAGACAGCAGTACACAAGGACCAAAAATCAGCCTGCGTATGGGCTTTAAATCAAACCGTTTCAATTATTTATAAACAATATTCCACCCATAATTCCAATGTAGAAAAATAATTATATGCATATTCTTATGTGAAATGGGTTATGTATATTTATAAACAATATTCCACCCATAATCCCCATGTAGAAAAATAATTATATGCATATTCTTATCAGAAATGGGTTAAATAGGTTCCTAAATATATAAGCAATATTAAACCTATAATCCCCATATAGAAAAATCATTATATGCATATTCATATCAGAAATGGGTTAAATAGGTTCCTATTTATATTTATAAACAATATTCCACCCATAATCCCCATGTAGAAAAATTATTATATAAATATTCTTATCAGAAATGGGTTAAATAGATTCCTTTGTAGGTTTATAAACAATATTCCACTCTTAATCCCCATATAGAAAAATAACTATATGCATATTCTTATCAGAAATGGGTTAAGTAGGTTCCTATGTATATTTATAAACAATATTGTACCCAAAATGCCCATATAGAAAAATAATTGTATGCATATTCTTATGGGAAATGGGTTAAATGGGTTCCTAAGTATATTTATAAACAATATTCCACCCATAATCCCCATAGAGAAAAGTAATTATATGAATATTCTTATTAGAAATGGGTTAAATAGGTTCCTATGTATATTTATAAACAATATTCCACCCATAATGCATATGTAGAAAAATAATGATATGCCTATTATTATCAGAAATAGGTTTAATAAGTTGCTATGTATGTTTATCTGCAATATGCCACGCATAATCCCCATGTAGAAAAATAATTATATGCATATCCCTATCAGAAATGGGTTTAATATGTTCCTATGTATATGTATAAACAATATTCCACCCATAATCCCCATGTAGAAAAATAATTATATTCATATTCTTACCAGAAATGGGTTAAATAGGTTCCTTTGTATGTTTATAAACAATATTCCACTCTTAATCCCCACATAGAAAAATAACTATATGCATATTCTTATCAGAAATGGGTTAAGTAGGTTCCTATGTATATTTATAAAAAATATTGTATCCAAAATAATTGTATGCATATTCCTAGGGAAAAAGGGTTAAATGGGTTCCTAAGTATATTTATAAACAACATTCCACCCCTAAAACCCTTGTAGAAAAATAATTATATGCATATTCTTATGAGAAATGGGTTAAATAGGTTCCTATGTAGATTTAAAAACAATATTCCACCCACAATGCTCATATAGAAAAATGATTCTATATTCATATGAAAAATATGTTAAATACGTTCCTAAGTATATTTCTAAACAATATTCCACCCATAATGCCCGAGTAGAAAAAAATGTATATGCATATTCGTATCAGAAATTGGGTTAAATAGGTTCCAATGTATATTTATAAACAATATTCCACCCATAATCCCCATGTAGAAAAATAATTATATGCATATTCGTATCAGAAATGTGTTAAATAGGTTCCAATCTATATTTATGAACAACATTCCACCCATTATCCCCATGTAGAAAAATAATTTTAATGCATATTTATATCAAAAAAAGGTTTAATATATTCCTATGTAGGCATAACTACATTATTCCACCCATAATTTCCGTGTAGAAAAATTATTATATGCATAATCTTACCAGAAATTGGTTAAATAGGTTCATATGTATATTTATAAACAATATTCCACCGATAATTCACATGTAGAAAATAGTGAAATGCGTATTTTTATTAGAAATAGGTTAAATATGTTGCTATCTATCTTTTTATAAAATATTCTACCCATAATCCCCATGTAAAAAAATAATTATATTCATATTCTTATCAGAAATGGGTGAAATATGTGCCTTTGTATGTTTATAAACAATATGCCATTCTTAATCCCCACATAGAAAAATAACTTTATGCATATTCTTATCAGAAATGGGTAAATAGCTACCTATGTATATTTATAATCAATATTCCACCGATAATTCACATGTAGAAAAATAATGAAATGCATATTTTTATCAGAAATAGGGTTAATATGCTGCTATCTATCTTTATAAAATATTCTACCCATAATCCCCATGTAGAAAAATAATTGTATGCATATTCTTATGAGAAATTGGTTAAATAGGTTCCTAAGTATATTTATAAACAATATTCCACCCATAATCCCCATAGAGAAACGTAATTATATGCATACTCTTATCTGAAATGGGTTAAATAGGTTCCTATGTATATTTATAAACAATATTCCACCCATAATCCATATGTAGAAATAAATGATATGCCTATTATTATCAGAAATAGTTTTAATAAGTTGCTATGTCTGTTTATCTACAATATTCCACACATAATCCCCATGTAGAAAAATAATTATATGCATATTCATATCAGAAATGGGTTAAATATGTTCCTATGTATATTTATAAACAATATTCCACCCATAATCCCCATGTAGAAAAAAATTATATTCATATTCTTATCAGAAATGTTTTAAATATGTTCCTATATATATATATAAGCAATATTCAACCCATAATCCCCATATAGAAAAATAATTATCTGCATATTTATTTCAGAAATGGGTTAAATATGTTCCTATGTATATTTATAAACAATATTCCACCCATAATCCCCATGTAGAAAAATAATTATATTCATATTCTTATCAGAAATGGGTTAAATAGTTTCCTTTGTATGTTTTTAAACAATATTCCACTCTTAATCACCATATAAAAAAATAACTTTATGCATATTCTTTTTAGAAATGGGTTAAATAGGTTCCAATGTAGATTTATAAAAAATATTCCACCCATAATCCCCATAGATAAAAGTAATTGTATGCATATTTTTTATCAGAAATAGGTTTAATATGTTGCTATGTATGTTTATAAAACAATATTCCCCCCATAATCCCAATGTAGAAAAATAACTTTTATGCATATTCATAACGGAAATAGGTTTAATTTTTTCCTATGTATGTTTAACTACAATATTCCACCCATAATCCCCATGTAGAAAAATAATTAAGTGCCTATTCTTATCAGAAACGGATTTAATAGATTTCTATGTATATTTATCAACAATATTCCACCCATAATCCCCATGTAGAAAAATAATTATATTCATATTCTTATCAGAAATGGTTTAAGTAGGTTCCAATGTAGATTTATAAACAATATTCCACCCAAAATCCCAATGTAGAAAAATAATTTTTATGCATATTCATAACGGAAATAGGTTTAATTTTTTCCTATGTATGTTTAACTGCAATATTCCACCCATAATCCCAATGTAGAAAAATAATTATATGCATATTCTTATCGGAAATGGGTTAAATAGGTTCCTATGTTTATTTATAAACAATATTCCACCAATAATCCCCATGTAGAAAAATAATTTTATACATATTCATATCAGATATAGGTTTAATATATTCCTATGTATGTTTAACTACAATATTCCAACCATAATCCACACGTAGAAAAATAATTATATGCATATTCTGATCAGAAATGGGTAAATATTTACCTATGTATATTTATAAACAATATTCCACCCATAATCCCCATGTAAAAATAAATTATATTCATATTCTTAACAGAAATTTTTTAAATATGTTCCTATATATATATATATATATATATATAAGCAATATTCAACCCATAATCCCCATATAGAAAAATAATTATATGCATATTCATTTCAGAAATGGGTTAAATATGTTCCTATGTATATTTATAAACAATATTCCACCCATAATGCCCATGTAGAAAAATAATTATATTCATATTCTTATCAGAAATGGGTTAAATAGGTTCCTTTGTTTGTTAATAAACAATATTCAACTCTTAATCCCCATATAGAAAAATAACTATATGCATATTCTTATCAGAAATGGGTTAAGTAGGTTCCTATGTATATTTATAAAAAATATTGTATCCAAAATAATTGTATGCATATTCCTAGGGAAAAAGGGTTAAATGGGTTCCTAAGTATATTTATAAACAACATTCCACCCCTAAAACCCTTGTAGAAAAATAATTATATGCATATTCTTATGAGAAATGGGTTAAATAGGTTCCTATGTAGATTTAAAAACAATATTCCACCCACAATGCTCATATAGAAAAATGATTGTATATTCATATGAAAAATATGTTAAATACGTTCCTAAGTATATTTCTAAACAATATTCCACCCATAATGCCCGAGTAGAAAAAAATGTATATGCATATTCGTATCAGAAATTGGGTTAAATAGGTTCCAATGTATATTTATAAACAATATTCCACCCATAATCCCCATGTAGAAAAATAATTATATGCATATTCGTATCAGAAATGTGTTAAATAGGTTCCAATCTATATTTATGAACAACATTCCACCCATTATCCCCATGTAGAAAAATATTTTTAATGCATATTTATATCAAAAAAAGGTTTAATATATTCCTATGTATGCACTACAGTATTCCACCCATAATTTCCGTGTAGAAAAATTATTATATGCATAATCTTATCAGAAATTGGTTAAATAGGTTCATATGTATATTTATAAACAATATTCCACCGATAATTCACATGTAGAAAATAATGAAATGCGTATTTTTTATTAGAAATAGGTTAAATATGTTGCTATCTATCTTTTTATTAAATATTTTACCCATAATCCCCATGTAAAAAAATAATTATATTCATATTCTTATCAGAAATGGGTGAAATATGTGCCTTTGTATGTTTATAAACAATATGCCATTCTTAATCCCCACATAGAAAAATAACTTTATGCATATTCTTATCAGAAATGGGTAAATAGCTACCTATGTATATTTATAATCAATATTCCACCGATAATTCACATGTAGAAAAATAATGAAATGCATATTTTTATCAGAAATAGGGTTAATATGCTGCTATCTATCTTTATAAAATATTCTACCCATAATCCCCATGTAGAAAAATAATTGTATGCATATTCTTATGAGAAATTGGTTAAATAGGTTCCTAAGTATATTTATAAACAATATTCCACCCATAATCCCCATAGAGAAACGTAATTATATGCATACTCTTATCAGAAATGGGTTAAATAGGTTCCTATGTATATTTATAAACAATATTCCACCCATAATCCATATGTAGAAATAAATGATATGCCTATTATTATCAGAAATAGTTTTAATAAGTTGCTATGTCTGTTTATCTACAATATTCCACACATAATCCCCATGTAGAAAAATAATTATATGCATATTCATATCAGAAATGGGTTAAATATGTTCCTATGTATATTTATAAACAATATTCCACCCATAATCCCCATGTAGAAAAAAATTATATTCATATTCTTATCAGAAATGTTTTAAATATGTTCCTATATATATATATAAGCAATATTCAACCCATAATCCCCATATAGAAAAATAATTATATGCATATTCATTTCAGAAATGGGTTAAATATGTTCCTATGTATATTTATAAACAATATTCCACCCATAATCCCCATGTAGAAAAATAATTATATTCATATTCTTATCAGAAATGGGTTAAATAGTTTCCTTTGTATGTTTTTAAACAATATTCCACTCTTAATCACCATATAAAAAAATAACTTTATGCATATTCTTTTTAGAAATGGGTTAAGTAGGTTCCAATGTAGATTTATAAAAAATATTCCACCCATAATCCCCATAGATAAAAGTAATTGTATGCATATTTTTTATCAGAAATAGGTTTAATATGTTGCTATGTATGTTTATAAAACAATATTCCCCCCATAATCCCAATGTAGAAAAATAACTTTTATGCATATTCATAACGGAAATAGGTTTAATTTTTTCCTATGTATGTTTAACTACAATATTCCACCCATAATCCCCATGTAGAAAAATAATTAAGTGCCTATTCTTATCAGAAACGGATTTAATAGATTTCTATGTATATTTATCAACAATATTCCACCCATAATCCCCATGTAGAAAAATAATTATATTCATATTCTTATCAGAAATGGTTTAAGTAGGTTCCAATGTAGATTTATAAACAATATTCCACCCAAAATCCCAATGTAGAAAAATAATTTTTATGCATATTCATAACGGAAATAGGTTTAATTTTTTCCTATGTATGTTTAACTGCAATATTCCACCCATAATCCCAATGTAGAAAAATAATTATATGCATATTCTTATCGGAAATGGGTTAAATAGGTTCCTATGTTTATTTATAAACAATATTCCACCAATAATCCCCATGTAGAAAAATAATTTTATACATATTCATATCAGATATAGGTTTAATATATTCCTATGTATGTTTAACTACAATATTCCAACCATAATCCACACGTAGAAAAATAATTATATGCATATTCTGATCAGAAATGGGTAAATATTTACCTATGTATATTTATAAACAACATTCCACCCCTAAAACCCTTGTAGAAAAATAATTATATGCATATTCTTATGAGAAATGGGTTAAATAGGTTCCTATGTAGATTTAAAAACAATATTCCACCCACAATGCTCATATAGAAAAATGATTGTATATTCATATGAAAAATATGTTAAATACGTTCCTAAGTATATTTCTAAACAATATTCCACCCATAATGCCCGAGTAGAAAAAAATGTATATGCATATTCGTATCAGAAATTGGGTTAAATAGGTTCCAATGTATATTTATAAACAATATTCCACCCATAATCCCCATGTAGAAAAATAATTATATGCATATTCGTATCAGAAATGTGTTAAATAGGTTCCAATCTATATTTATGAACAACATTCCACCCATTATCCCCATGTAGAAAAATATTTTTAATGCATATTTATATCAAAAAAAGGTTTAATATATTCCTATGTATGCACTACAGTATTCCACCCATAATTTCCGTGTAGAAAAATTATTATATGCATAATCTTATCAGAAATTGGTTAAATAGGTTCATATGTATATTTATAAACAATATTCCACCGATAATTCACATGTAGAAAATAATGAAATGCGTATTTTTTATTAGAAATAGGTTAAATATGTTGCTATCTATCTTTTTATTAAATATTTTACCCATAATCCCCATGTAAAAAAATAATTATATTCATATTCTTATCAGAAATGGGTGAAATATGTGCCTTTGTATGTTTATAAACAATATGCCATTCTTAATCCCCACATAGAAAAATAACTTTATGCATATTCTTATCAGAAATGGGTTAAGTAGGTTCCTATGTGTATTTATAAACAATATTCCACCCAAAATACCCATATAGAAAACAATATTCCACCCATAATCCCCATGTAGAAAAATAATTGTATACATACTCATATCAGAAATAGGTTTAATATATTAATATGCATGTTTAACTACAATATTCCACCCATATTCCACGTGTAGAAAAATGATTATATGCATATTCTTATCAGAAATGGGTTAAATAGCTTCCTATGTATATTTATAAACAATATTCCACCGATATTTCACATGTAGAAAAATAATGAAATGCGTATTTTTATCAGAAATTGGGTTAATATGTTGCTGTCTATCTTTTTATAAAATATTCTACCCATAATCCCCATGTAGAAATTTAATTGTATGCATATTCTTATGAGAAATGGGTTAAATAGGTTCCTAATTATATTAATAAACAATGTTCCACCCATTATCCCCATGTAGAAAAATAATTATATTCATATTCTTATCAGAAATGGGTTAAATAGGTTCCTTTGTATGTTTATAAACAATATTTCACTCCTAATCCCCATATAGAAAATAACTTTATGCATATTTTTTATCAGAAATGGGTTAAAAAGGTTCCTATGCATAATTAAAAAACATATTCCACCCATAATCCCCATATAGAAAAGTAATTATATGCATATTCTTCTCAGAAAAGGGTTAAATAGGTTCCTATGTATATTTATAAACAATATTCCACCCTTAATCCATATGTAGAAAAAAAATGATATGCATATTCCTATCAGAAACGGATTTAATAGGTTCATATTTCCCGCATTACGAGGGACACACGCGCACACAGCCAAGGAGGCATGGCTTCCGCAGATAGTGGAGTGCGCGCCATTCGTTGTACAATCTCGTGGAGCACGCCCCCCCCACCTCGACAGCGCGAATGTGTGACTCTCGATGCAGTGTGAGATAAAACTGCACTTTAAGGCATTTTACCTATACAAGTGGGGAGGATGCCATTATGTGTTCTCATGAAAACCTCCTGATGATTAGACCTGGATCCTCTTGCAAGATGTGCTACAAACCATTTCGTTTGCTTAATTCTACACTTTTTTTAACCATGTATAATAGTGTTCATCCAACTAAAGCCATATGGATTTTTTTTAGATGCCTTAAATGGCCATTCTTTTGTCTTATGTTTTGTTACTACCATTGTAATATGGCTTATGTGCCATTGCAACTTTTTTACAACTTTTTCAAAAGGGCTTTAACTACCGCTGGATGCAAGGATAAGCCTTTAATGTGCGTTGTGAAAGGCTTTAGGTTGAGAGAGAATTGTGGCCTTCACCGGGCTCAGCTTTACACTTTTATGTCTGTAACATGGGTGTTTTGTCACTAAAGATTTCAGTCTGCTCATATTCCTTTAAATCAGTTCATCTTAGTTTTCTCGACTGGTTCTCCTTTTTAAAGTATTATAACTAAAGGCAAATTTTTTTTATTTTGTTTCGATGGATTAGATTGGAACGCTTGTCAGGTTTTCCTTTTTCTTTTTTATTGTATTAACTCTTGCTAGTGTTGCTAAAAACATTCACATGTAAATGTTCAGTTCTTTTATTGAACTTGACATAATTACATTTGTTATGTAGTTAACTGTAGAGCGATTCTGTCAGCAGTCTCATTTGGCTCCTGCCATCTGATTGGAAACCTTATTCACCTAATTTTCATATGTGTCCTTAAAAGAGACGTATGGCATGAGCTCTTTTAGCCATACTTCTCTTCTGTGTCACTGGATTTCACTTAGTTCAGCACACCTGTGACCCAGATTCAGTCAGCAGACCAAAGCTTGCTGATGTCAGAGCTGATTCAGACTTTGCAGCAAACCTGACGATGTTGGGATCCACCCAGATTCCTGACGGGGCAGCGTTCCTCTGAGAGGCCTGAGCCAGCCACTCCTACCCCCTCCATAGCTCGGTACTCCAGTGAGTCAATGATCACCACTCTCTGCTCAGGAAAAACTGAGAACGGAGTGATCAGCAGGCAGGGGAACACTCTTTTCTTGGTCTCGGACCAATGCTGCGTCCCTGTAGGTGAATATGTAATTTTGTGGAGGGTTTTTTTTTTTTTAATCCCACACTTAACAATTTGATTAAAATTTGGAGATCCTTCGTTAAGTTATACAGCATGTTGTAATACTGACTGTATGTTTCACTATGACCTGTATTTACAAGGCTGGCACTAAATCTGCACCCTGCTTAAAAAAAAAAAAAAGTTTGTAATGTTGACATTTGTGTAATGTTGACATTTGTCCCTGACAATGAAATTTGGACCCTATTATGTTTAAGAAAATTGTTAGTATCCCCCCCCAATTACTATCATACATAGCATCTAAGTAGTTCTTATGTCAGTTTTTGCAGGAAACATTGAACCCAGTGACTGCGTTTTTGAGGTTGTTCACCTGAAAAATGTATAGATGTGTGAAATGTTTGTGTGGACCGAACCTTGAAGTACATCCATATGAGTGTTTGATAGCTGCCTGTTTGTAAGTAGTTTATGGTATTTGCAGTCATTGCCTAACTTGCTCAAAACATGCACAGTGTTCAAAGCTGTGGATGGAGTCGCAGCAGTTGGCACAGTCAGCTGTGTCTGCTGTGATGGCAACATTTTTTGAGGTTGTTTAATGGCTGTCTTGGCAACAGCAAACCCAACAGCTCTTTTGGATTTATTCTTATGTAAATTGATTTTATTGGTGGCTTATAAAATCTTATAAAGCTTAAACCAACTTGTGTATATACAGAAGGGATCAATGAAAACGGCAGACTTTCTTGTGTTCACTTTCCACCAACAGAACAATGCAGAATAAAATCTATCCATCTGTATGTAGCTTTCCACATGTTATGTTTATACTTAATGTAAATGCATTTGCCACATCAGGTAAAACGCACGCAGATCCAAGAGCCCAGTGCTTTTGTGCAGGATGCCAAATAAATTTTACATTTTGGTTTTTAAATGTTGCACTGGGTAAGTAATCCATTATTCTGTGTGGTAATGTAGTTAGTCTAAGATTGTGGATACTTATAGTTCTCTTAATTCTAAAGAATTTGAAGAATTTGATAGACCTCTACCTACGCACACAAACCACAGCAAACAGTTTCTTCTCTCAGGTTAAATGCCATTGATCTGTATATAGAAAAATGATATGGTACTTTCTGTCCTCATCTCCTGGTCCTGATATGTTTAGCTGAGTAGCTTTTTCCTTCAGTAGTCTCATTGAGGTCTTCATTAGTATATCTGTAAAGTATGTATATGTGTATGTAATTTCACATATTCTCTTTAACAAGTTACCTGCCACCTTCTCAGATGCTTCCTCGACATATGCCCACAAGCACTACATAGCAGTGAAAGATCATCCATTGGAATGCCTGTAGTGCTTGGATTATTTCATCTTCAGGATATATTTCTGGCTGCTTGAACCTTTGCAGTATCCTGTACATGCACTGTTGAGAACAAGTCAGTCTTCCCATAGGCTGTAAGCAATTATGTCAGCTTCTCTACACTCTCAGTAGAGAGAATATTATAGTAACTGCTACAGTTTCGTCTCCAGAGATCTTTTACTCATGTAATGACCACTCTCGGGGCTTCATTGGACTAAAACCTCTTGTAAAACCTCTTGTAGTTTTGCATCTTTAAGACCGCATCTGAAACAGGAAAGTTTAATAAAAACACTTTTCCCAATATAATAATTGAGCCACGGTATAGATATGATTTCTTTGCATTGTTCCATTTTGCACTGGCCCCAGATTGTTCCAGAATAACTGTAGATAAATTGTAATATTGCTTTCAGTTTTAACAATATATTCTGTGTAAAAATGCATCTTTTTTGTTTTGGAAGTTAAATATACCTGTGCCATATTAGATTTTTTTTACCTTTTTGAGTAATATACCAAGCATATTTACTGCTCAATCCTTCGATTCATTCAAGTCTTTGCTTTGTCCAGAGGATAGGGGCTGTACAAACGGTTCTTGTTCTCCGGGTATGGTATAGGACAGGGGTCTCAGGCTGGTGGCCCTCCGGCTGTTGCGGGACTGCAGGTCCCATGAGGCATTGCAAGCCTGACAGTTACGGGCATGGCTTCCACTTGTGGTTCCGGTAGCAAGAACTTACTATATTAACAGCTGGGTGTATTTATTTTCTAGTTTACCAACAAGCCTTAAGTGTATCTAAAGCCAAACTTTTTGCTTTTGGATATAGCCTCGAAGTGTTACAACTTCTAAAGGGTTTTAATATTGTCTGTGACCCCTCTGGGGAAGTTCACCCCTTTGTATGACCTGGTAACCTTGTTGCTGGAACAGTTTTGTTGCTGATGCGAAATCCAAGTTTTCACAGTTGTCACCTGAACAGAAGTAGAGGAGTAATCTTCCAATGATGAAACAGGTGTCAATAACCCCCTACATGGGACTTTACCTTTCCCTACTGTATACTTTTATTACTGTATACTGTAATAAGTGAACCTTTGGTAACTTTCACAAATGTAAAATGTTTAATTCCTTGATATGTGGAACTTGAGATTTGTTACTGTTGCATGCTAACTAATTAATATCTTTAAAGCATAGGCTGTGCACATATTTAATTGAAAATGTATCGACTAAACGTTTTAAGGGTCCTTTTACCACGCATTGTTAGAATCTCGACCGGTTCAGCAGGAACCGCCAGAGTCGAACCATTAATTAGCAGACTGAATGTACCAAGTTGATCAAGTTGGGTACAACCAAACTGCCGGATTTGCTTCCAATTATCGCAAGCGGCTGCTATAGCCGCTAACGCTAATCACTGTCTTCTTCCAGAGGGGATGGATTTCCCCACCTGCCTCCCTGCTGGAAGAAGACCGTATCTTAGCATACTGATTTTCGGCCCATGTGTCGCGGGCTTTAGGCTGGGAAACACATGGGAATTTTTTGCCCAGCTGCTAACCGCTACCAATTGCTACACTTATGTAGCAGTGGACAACTGATCATTTCTACATGCCACAATCCAAAATGTGGCATTTTGCTACATTTAAATATACTGCATACATCACTCAGTTGCCTATGTGTGGAGTGCTAACAGGTGTTGATTGTTGTAGCAAAAATTTCTGGTGTACACCCAGCCTTTAATTTCATTTATGGAGGGTATACATGACTTTGACTGCCTCAGCAACGCACATTCTAAATAATTAAAAAATTGCTTAGAAACAGCTGTCACTGGATTTCACTGTGGGAAAAGTTATTCCTACCATGGCAGAAGTTGTTCACTGACTGCACACATATCAGCACTTCACCACGAATGCAAAGAAAAAAAAGGGGGGGTGAGAAGTAGCCTCAGGAGAGCAGTGATGTAACATCCCTGTAATTCCAGGGTTCAGAGAGGGAGTGCTGCTCTGTGGATAGACTAAAGATTGGCTGTCCTGCAGACAGCATAGTTTCATTTTCATTAAGGGCCGGTTCGCACCAGATGCAGTTCCGTGCACTTTTTTTTTGCGCTGAAGGTGCGTGCGCGGTGTTTTGTGTGTATTCCGGTGGCTCTGGTTCACGCTAGTGCAGTCAGATCTGCACTGGCAGCTGGCTGCGCTGGTGTGGACTGGGGCCATTGGTGTGCATGGAGGGCGCTGTGCATACATTTTTAGAACCAGTTCAAACCAAAAAATGCACGGATACGTGGATTATTTTTTGCTTACACTTCACACCACCTGCAGTTCCAGTGCGTTTTGATACAAAATGCAGCACGCTCTACTTTTTTCTTTTTTTTTCTTTCTACTTTGGAAGCCATTGGAATGCATGGAAAACACTGCATGGATTTTTTAGCGCGGAGGAGCGCGCGGGGCTACATCTGGTGTGGACTGGCACTAAAAGGGTAAAGAACAATGCTTTTCGCTTGTGGATTAAATACTTGCTATGTCTAGGATGGTTGACACTTTCCAGAATGATGAAAGTGCCATTTTCTACTAATGAAGATTATGCATTCATAAGCATTATGAATAGCACAGGTACAGAGAAATGTTTCAGAAAATACTGCAGTCAGCCGCTGCCTATCCTAAATTGCCTTAAATAAACTATATATGCTGCAATTATTATGAAATACATCAAGTTCTAATGTAGTTGGAGGACTACTGTGGAAGGGAATGCTAATTCCTTTTTATGTCACAATTGCCCTAAATTTAGTAGTAACATAAGTCAGCTTGGATATTTGTTTGTGCCATTTAGAACATACCTTTGTGGCTTTTACAGACCAGAGGAATGTAGAAGTAAGCACATACACTTTTTTTTTTGTCATCACACACCAAAAATGCAATCTTTCTCCCAAGATCTGAAATATCATTTAAAGCAGTCAATAGTTTTGTGTTTACGATTCTATGTAAAATGGAAATGAGTAATGTTGTGAGTTTGTACTGCATGGTTATTTAAAAAAAATATGTATTCTGTATTTGATGTAAAGAAACATGTACAGTATTGATGTATCATAACTTAATGATCTGTACATTCTGTTTAACTGGAGTTTTTCGGTAGGCCTATTAAACTTTGGCTGTTTGTACACACCCTCTCTATGCAACTTGGGCGCATATCCTTGAAGGCTCCACAGATGAACACTGGCATTTGTATATAACTTCAGTTTTTTAAACCTTAGATTGAGGGTCTGCTTATGTTGCCTTTGAATTTGATTTCTGTATTTCTACATCAGATCTGCTTTCACCACCAGTGATTCCATGACCAACCTGGAAATTTGGTTGATCCTTTTTTTTTTCTTTTTATGTGTGCTGGGCTGACTTTAAATATAGGAATGTTGATGGAAAATTACATATTTTGTTGCTGAAACTAGCTAACGGACTCCATTGCTAGTTTTGTAAGATAGCAGGACTTCTATAATTGTTGCAAAAAGTCCCACTAGCAATTTAAATTCACACATATGAACTAAAGCTGGGTGCAGCTTATGATCTCCCCCCGCTGAGACATTGCATTCTGAAGGGGCTGCAAGCTCTGATAGAATGCTGGTTTTCCGAGCATGACCGTTTGAGACAAGGCGGTTGTTAAATCGGCTTCTGTTAGACAGCAGTACACAAGGACCAAAAATCAGCCTGCGTATGGGCTTTAAATCAAACCGTTTCAATTATTTATAAACAATATTCCACCCATAATTCCAATGTAGAAAAATAATTATATGCATATTCTTATGTGAAATGGGTTATGTATATTTATAAACAATATTCCACCCATAATCCCCATGTAGAAAAATAATTATATGCATATTCTTATCAGAAATGGGTTAAATAGGTTCCTAAATATATAAGCAATATTAAACCTATAATCCCCATATAGAAAAATCATTATATGCATATTCATATCAGAAATGGGTTAAATAGGTTCCTATTTATATTTATAAACAATATTCCACCCATAATCCCCATGTAGAAAAATTATTATATTCATATTCTTATCAGAAATGGGTTAAATAGATTCCTTTGTAGGTTTATAAACAATATTCCACTCTTAATCCCCATATAGAAAAATAACTATATGCATATTCTTATCAGAAATGGGTTAAGTAGGTTCCTATGTATATTTACATGTATATTTATATCACAGGTTTAATATGTTGATATTTATATTTATTAGCAATATTTCACCCATATAAATCCCATGTAGAAAAATAATTTTATGCATATTCATCACAGAAATAGGTTTAATTTTTTCCTATATATGTTTAACTACAATATTCCACCCATAATCCCCATGTAGAAAAAAATTATATGCATATTCTTATCAGAAATGTGTTAAATAGGTTCCTATGTATATTTATAAACAATATTCCACCCATAACCCCCATGTAGAAAAATAAATATATGCATATTCTTATGAGAAATTGGTTAAATAGGTTCCTATGTATGTATGTTTAGAAACAATATTCCACTCTTAATCCCCATATAGAAAAATAACTATATGCATATTCTTATCAGAAATTGGTTAAGTAGGTTCCTATGTATATTTATAAACAATAGTCAACCCATAATCCATATGTAGAAAAATAATGATATGCCTATTCTTATCAGAAATAGGTTTAATATGTTGCTATGTATATTTATAAACAATATTTCACCTTTAGTCCCCATGTAGAATTTTTTTATGCATATTCATTTCAGAAATAGGTTTAATATATTCCTAAGTATGTTTAACTACACTATTCCACCCAGAATCCCCTTGTAGAAAAATAATTATATGCATATTCTTATCAGAAATGGGTTTAATAGGTTCCTATGTATATTTATAAACAATATTTCACCCATAATCCCCATGTAGAAAAATGATTTTATGCATATTCATATCAGAAATAGGGTTAATATATTCCTATGTATGTTTAACTACAATATTCCACCCATAATCCCCATGCAGAAAAATAATTATATGCATATTTTTATCAGAAATGGATTAAATACGCTCCTATATATATTTATAAACAATATTCAACCCATAATCCCCAAATAGAAAAATAATTATAGGCATATTCATATCAGAAATAGGTTTAATATATTGGTATTTATATTTATAAACAATATTTCACCCATAATCCCCGTATAGAAAAAGAATGATATATATATTCTTATCAAAAATGGGTTAAATAGGTTCCTATGCATATATATAAACAATATTCCACCCATAATCCCCATGTAGAAAAATAATTATAAGCATATTCTTATCCGAAATGAGTTAAATAGGTTACTATGTATATTTATAAACAATATTTCACCAATAATCCCCATGTAGAAAACTATATATCTGCATATTCTTATCAGAAATGGTTTAAATAGGGTCCTATGTATATTTATAAACATTATTCCACACATAATCCCCATGTAGAAAAAATAATTATATGCATATTCTTATCACAAATGGGTTAAATAGGTACCTATGTATATTTATAAACAATATTCCACCCATAATCCCCATGTAGAAAAATAATTATATGCATATTCTTATCAGAAATGGGTTAAATAGGTTCCTATGTATATTTATAAACAATATTCCACCCATAATCCCCATGTAGAAAAATAATCATATTCCTATTCTTATCAGAAATGGGTTAAATAGGTTCCTTTGTATGTTTATAAACAATATTTCACTCTTAATCCCCAAACAGAAAAATAACTATATGCATATTCTTATTAGAACTGGGTTAAGTAGGTTCCTAAGTATATTTATAAAAAATATTCCACCCATAATTCCCATGTAGAAAAAGAATGATATGCATATTTTTTATGAGAAATGGGTTAAATAGGTTCCTAGGTATATTTATAAACAATATTCCACCCATAATCCCAATGTAGAATAATAATTATATGCCTATTATTATCAAAACAAGGTTTAATATGTTGCTATGTATGTTTATAAAAAATATTCCACAAATTAATCCCAATGTAGAAAAATAATTTTATGCATATTCATAACAGAAATAGGTTTATTTTTTTCATACGTATGTTTAACTACAATACTCCACCCATAATACCCATGTAGAAAAATAATTATATGCATAGTCTTATCAGAAATGGGTTAAATTGGTTTTTGTATATATTTATAAGCAATATTCAACCCATAATCCCCATGTAGAAAAAGAATGATAGGCATATTTTTTATGAGAAATGGGTTAAATAGGTTCCTATGTATATTTATAAACAATATTCCACCCATAATCCCAATGTAGAATAATAATTATATGCATATTCTTAAGAGAAATGGGTTAAATAGGTTCCTATGTATATTTATAATCAATATTCCATTCATAACCCATATGTAGAAAAATAATTATATGCTTATTATTATCAAAAAAAGGTTTAATATGTTGCTATGTATGTTTATAAAAAATATTCCACCCATAATCCCAATTTAGAAAAATAATTGTATGCATATTCAAAACAGAAATAGGTTTAATTTTTTCCTACGTATGTTTAACTACAATACTCCACCCATAATCCCCATGTAGAAAAATAATTATATGCATATTCTTATCAGAAATGGGTTAAATTGGTTCCTGTATATATTTATAAGAAATATTCAACCCATAATCCCCATATAGAAAAATAATTATATGTATATTTAAATCAGAAATAGGTTTAATATATTGCTATGTATTTTTATAAACAATATTCCACCCATAATCACAACGTAGAAAATTAATTTTATGCATATTCATATCAGAAATAGGTTTAATATATTCCTATGTATGTTTGACTACAATATTCCACCCATAATCCCCATGTAGAAAAATAATTAAATGCATATTCTTATCAGAAACAGGTTTAATAGGTTCCTATGTATATTTATAAACAATATTCTACCCATAATACCCATGTAGAAAAATTATTTTATGCATATTCATATCAGAAATTGGTTTAATATATTGCTATGTATATTTATTAACTATATTTCACCCATAATCCCCATGTAGAAAAATAATGATATGCATATTTGTATCAGAAATGGGTTTAATAGGTTCCTATTTATAAACAATATTCCACCCATAATCTCAATGTAGAAAAATTATTTTATGCATATTCATAACAGAAATAGGTTTAATTTTTTTCTATGTATGTTTAACTACATATGCATATTCCCCCCATAATCTCCATGTAGAAAAATAATTATATCCATATTCTTATCAGAAATGGGTTAAATACTTTCCTTAATATATGTATAAACAATATTCCACCCATAATCCCAATGTAGAAAAATAATTATATGCATATTCATATGAGAAATGGGTTAAATAGGTTCCTATGTATATTTATAAACAATATTCCACCCATAATCCCAATGTAGAATAATAATTATATGCATATTCTTACCAGAAATGGGTTAAATATGTTGCTATGTATATTTATAAACAATATTCCAACCAAAATACCCATGTAGAAAAATAATTATATGCA
Source organism: Aquarana catesbeiana (assembly GCF_042186555.1). Lineage (NCBI taxonomy): Eukaryota > Metazoa > Chordata > Amphibia > Anura > Ranidae > Aquarana > Aquarana catesbeiana. The sequence continues at coordinate 258,834,885 of NC_133328.1, read as the reverse complement.
TATTCTTATGAGAAATGGGTTAAATAGGTTCCTATGTGTATTTATAAACAATATTCCACCCATAATCCCAATGTAGAATAATAATTATATGCATATTCTTATCATAAATGGGTTAAATAGGTTCATATGTATATTTATTAACAGTATTTCACCCATAATCCCCATATAGAAAAGTAATTATATGCATATTCTTATGAGAAATGGGTTAAATAGGTTTCTATGTGTATTTATAAACAATATTCCACCCATAATCCCAGTGTAGAATAATAATTATATGCATATTCTTATCATAAATGGGTTAAATAGGTTCCTATGTATATTTATAAACAGTATTCCACCCATAATCCCCATATAGAAAAGTAATTATATGCATATTCCTATCAAAAATGTGTTAAATAGGTTTGTATGTATATTTATAAACAATATACCACCCATAATCCCAATGTAGAAAAATAATTTTATGCATATTTATATCAGAAATAGGTTTAATTTTTTCCTATGTATGTTTAACTACAATATTCTACCCATAATCCCAATGTAGAAAAATAATTATTTTCATATTCTTATCAGAAATGGGTGAAAGAGGTTCCTTTGTATGTTTATAAACAATATTCCACTTTTAATCCCCATGTAGAAAAAGAATGATATGCATATTCTTAAGAGAAATGGGTTAAATAGGTTCCTATGTATATTTATAAACAATATTCCACCCATAATCCATATGTAGAAAATAATGATATGCCTATTAATATCAGAAATAGGTTTAATATGTTGCTATGTATATTTATAAACAATATTCCACCCATAACCCCCATGTAGAAAAATAATTTTGTGCATATTCATATCAGAAATATGTTTAATATATTCCTATGTATGTTTAACTAAAATATTCCACTGATAATCCCCATGTAGAAAAATAATTATATGCAAAATCTTATCAGAAATGGGTTAAATAGGTTGCTATGTAAATTTATAAAAAAAATTCCACCCATAATCCCAATGTAGAAAAATAATTATATGCATATTGTTATCAGAAACGGATTTAATAGGCTCCTATGTATATTTATAAACAATATTCCACCCATAATCCCCATGTAGAAAAAGAATTATATTCATATTCTTATCAGAAATGGGTTAAATAGGTTCCTTTGTATGTTTATAAACAATATTCCAGTCTTAATCCCCATATAGAAAAATAACTATATGCATTTTCTTATCAGAAATGGGTTAAGTAGGTTCCTATGTATATTTATAAACAATATTCCACCCATAATTTACATGCAGAAAAATAATTATATGCATATTTTTATCAGAAATTGGTTAAATAGGTGTCTACGTATATTTATAAACAATATTCCACCCATAATCGCCATGTAGAAAAATAATTTTATGCATATTTATATCAGAAATAGGATTAATATATTCCTATGTATGTTTAACTACATTATTCCACCCATAATCCCCATGTAGAAAAATAATTATAAGCATATTCTTATCAAAAATTGGGTTAAATAGGTTGCTATGTATATTTATAAAGAATATTCCACCCATAATCCCAATGTGGAAAAATAATTATATGCATATTCTTATCAGAAACATGTTTAATAGGTTCCTATGTATATTTATAAACTATATTTCACCCATAATCCCCATGTAGAAAAATAATTATATGCATATTTCTATCAGAAACGGGTTTAATAGGTTCCTATTTATATTTATAAACAATATTCCACCCATAATCTCAATGTAGAAAAATAATTCGATGCATATTTATAACAGAAATAGGTTTAATTTTTTCTATGTATGTTTAACTACAATATTCCACCCATAATCTCCATGTAGAAAAATAATTATATGCATATTCTTATGAGAAATGGGTAAATAGGTTCCTATATATATTTATAAACAATATTCCACCCATAATCCCAATGTAGAATAATAATTATATGCCTATTCTTATTAGAAATAGGTTTTATATGGTGCTGTGTATGTTTATCTACAATATTCCACCCTTAATCCCCATGCAGAAAAAAAATGATATGCATATTCATGTCACAAATAGGTTTAATATGGTGATATATATGTTTAACTACATATAATCTACCCATAATCCCCATGTAGAAAAATATTTATATGCATATTCTTACCAGAAATAGGTTAAATAGGTTCCTATGTATATTTATAAACAATATTCCACCCATAATCCCCATGTAGAAAAATAATTATATTCATATTCTTATCAGAAATGGGTTAAATAGGTTCCTTTGTATGTTTATAAACAATATACCACTCTTAATCCCCATATAGAAAAATAACTTTATGCATATTCTTATCAGAAATGGGTTAAGTAGGTTACAACGTATATTTATAAACAATATTCCACCCAAAATACCCTTATAGAAAAATAATTGTATGCATATTCTTATGAGAAATTAGTTAAATAGGTTCCTAAGTATATTTATAAACAATATTGAACCCACAATCCCCATGTAGAAACATAATTATATGCATATTCTTATGAGAAATGGGTTAAATAGGTTCCTATGTATATTTATAAACAATATTCCACCCATAATCCCCGTATAGAAAAAGAATGATATATATATTCTTATCAAAAATGGGTTAAATAGGTTCCCATGCATATATATAAACAATATTCCACCTATAATCCCCATGTAGAAAAATAATTATAAGCATATTCTTATCCAAAATTAGTTAAGAGGTTACTATGTATATTTATAAACAATATTCTACCAATAATCCCCATGTAGAAAACTGTATATCTGCATATTCTTATCAGAAATGGGTTAAATAGGGTCCTATGTATATTTATAAACATTATTCCACCCATAATCCCCATGTAGAAAAAATAATTATATGCATATTCTTATCAGAAATGGGTTAAATAGGTACCTATGTATATTTATAAACAATATTCCACCCATAATCCCCATGTAGAAAAATAATTATATGCATATTCTTATCAGAAATGGGTTAAATAGGTTCCTATGTATATTTATAAACAATATTCCACCCATAATCCCCATGTAGAAAAATAATCATATTCCTATTCTTATCAGAAATGGGTTAAATAGGTTCCTTTGTATGTTTATAAACAATATTTCACTCTTAATCCCCAAACAGAAAAATAACTATATGCATTTTCTTATCAGAATTGGTTTAAGTAGGTTCCTAAGTATATTTATAAACAATATTCCACCCATAATTCCCATGTAGAAAAAGAATGATATGCATATTTTTTATGAGAAATGGGTTAAATAGTTTCCTATGTATATATATAAACAATATTCCACCCATAATCAAATGTAGAAAAATAATTATATGCCTATTATTATCAAAAAAAGGTTTAATATGTTGCTATGTATGTTTATAAAAAATATTCCACAAATTAATCCCAATGCAGAAAAATAATTTTATGCATATTCATAACAGAAATAGGTTTAATTTTTTCATACGTATGTTTAACTACAATACTCCACCCATAATCCCCATGTAGAAAAATAATTATATGCATATTCTTATCAGAAATGGGTTAAATTGGTTCCTGTATAAATTTATAAGCAATATTCAACCCATAATCCCCTTGTAGAAAAAGAATGATAGGCATATTTTTTATGAGAAATGGGTTAAATAGGTTCCTATGTATATTTATAAACAATATTCCACCCATAATCCCAACGTAGAATAATAATTATATGCATATTCTTAAGAGAAATGGGTTAAACAGGTTCCTATGTATATTTATAATCAATATTCCATCCATAATCCATATGTAAAAAAATAATTATATGTTTATTATTATCAAAAAAAGGTTTAATATGTTGCTATGTATGTTTATAAAAAATATTCCACCCATAATCCCAATTTAGAAAAATAATTGTATGCATATGCAAAACAGAAATAGGTTTAATTTTTTCCTACGTATGTTTAACTACAATACTCCACCCATAATCCCCATGTAGAAAAATAATTATATGCATATTCCTATCAGAAATGGGTTAAATTGGTTCCTGTATATATTTATAAGAAATATTCAACCCATAATCCCCATATAGAATAATAATTATATGTATATTTAAATCAGAAATAGGTTTAATATATTGCTATGTATTTTTATAAACAATATTCCACCCATAATCCCAATGTAGAAATTTTATTTTATGCATATTCATATCAGAAACAGGTTTAATATATTCCTATGTATGTTTGACTACAATATTCCACCCATAATCCTCATGTAGAAAAATAATTATATGCATATTCTTATCAGAAACAGGTTAAATAGGTTCCTATGTATATTTATAAACAATATTCCACCCATAATCCCCATGTAGAAAAATAATTATATTCATATTCTTATCAGAAATGGGTTAAATAGGTTCCTTTGTATGTTTATAAACAATATACCAGTCTTAATCCCCATATAGAAAAATAACTTTATGCATATTCTTATCAGAAATGGGTTAAGTAGGTTACAATGTATATTTATAAACAATATTCCACCCAAAATACCCTTATAGAAAAATAATTGTATGCATATTCTTATGAGAAATTAGTTAAATACGTTCCTATGGGTTAAATTTTTTCCTATGTATATTTATAAACAATATTCCACCCATAATCCCCATGTAGAAAAATAATTATATTCATATTCTTATCAGAAATGGGTTAAATAGGTTCCTATGTATGTTTAGAAACAATATTCCACTCTTAATCCCCATATAGAAAAATAACTATATGCATATTCTTATCAGAAATTGGTTAAGTAGGTTCCTATGCATATTTATAAACAATATTCCTCCCAAAATACCCATATAGAAAAATAATTGTATGCATATTCTTATGCAAAATGGGTTAAATAGGTTCCTAAGTATATTTATAAACAATATTCAACCCATAATCCCCATGTAGAAAAATAATTATAAGCATATTCTTATCCGAAATTAGTTAAATAGGTTACTATGTATATTTATAAACAATATTCTACCAATAATCCCCATGTAGAAAAATAATTATATGCATATTCTTATCAGAAATGGGTTAAATAGGTCCCTATGTATATTTATAAACAATATTCCACCCATAATCCCCATGTAGAAAAATAATTATATTCATATTCTTATCAGAAATGGGTTAAATAGTTTCCTTTGTATGTTTTTAAACAATATTCCACTCTTAATCACCATATAGAAAAATAACTTTATGCATATTCTTTTTAGAAATGGGTTAAGTAGGTTCCAATGTAGATTTATAAACAATATTCCACCCAAAATACCCATATAGAAAAATAATTGTATGCACATTCTTATGAGAAATTGGTTAAATAGGTTGCTAAACAGATTTATAAACAATATTCCACCCATAATCCCCATAGATAAAAGTAATTGTATGCATATTTTTTTTATCAGAAATAGGTTTAATATGTTGCTATGTATGTTTATAAAACAATATTCCACCCATAATCCCAATGTAGAAAAATAATTTTTATGCATATTCATAACGGAAATAGGTTTAATTTTTTCCTATGTATGTTTAACTACAATATTCCACCCATAATCCCCATGTAGAAAAATAATTAAGTGCCTATTCTTAACAGAAACGGATTTAATAGATTTCTATGTATATTTATCAACAATATTCCACCCATAATCCCCATGTAGAAAAATAATTATATTAATATTCTTATCAGAAATGGTTTAAGTAGGTTCCAATGTAGATTTATAAACAATATTCCACCCATAATCCCAATGTAGAAAAATAATTTTTATGCATATTCATAACGGAAATAGGTGTAATTTTTTGCTATGTATGTTTAACTGCAATATTCCACCCATAATCCCCATGTAGAAAAATAATTATATGTATATTCTTATCGGAAATGGGTTAAATAGGTTCCTATGTTTATTTATAAACAATATTCCACCCATAATCCCCATGTAGAAAAATAATTTTATACATATTCATATCAGAAATAGGTTTAATATATTCCTATGTATGTTTAACTACAATATTCCAACCATAATCCACACGTAGAAAAATAATTATATGCATATTCTTATCAGAAATGGGTAAATAGCTACCTATGTATATTTATAATCAATATTCCACCGATAATTCACATGTAGAAAAATAATGAAATGCATATTTTTATCAGAAATAGGGTTAATATGCTGCTATCTATCTTTATAAAATAATCTACCCATAATCCCCATGTAGAAAAATAATTATATGCATATTCATATCAGAAATGGGTTAAATATGTTCCTATGTATATTTATAAACAATATTCCACCCATAATCCCCATGTAGAAAAAAATGATATTCATATTCTTATCAGAAATGTGTTAAATATGTTCCTATATATATATATATATATATATATATATATATATATATAAGCAATATTCAACCCATAATCCCCATATAGAAAAATAATTATATGCATATTCATTTCAGAAATGGGTTAAATATGTTCCTATGTATATTTATAAACAATATTCCACCCATAATCCCCATGTAGAAAAATAATTATATTCATATTCTTATCAGAAATGGGTTAAATAGTTTCCTTTGTATGTTTTTAAACAATATTCCACTCTTAATCACCATATAGAAAAATAACTTTATGCATATTCTTTTTAGAAATGGGTTAAGTAGGTTCCAATGTAGATTTATAAACAATATTCCACCCAAAATACCCATATAGAAAAATAATTGTATGCACATTCTTATGAGAAATGGGTTAAATAGGTTGCTAAACAGATTTATAAACAATATTCCACCCATAATCCCCATAGATAAAAGTAATTGTATGCATATTTTTTATCAGAAATAGGTTTAATATGTTGCTATGTATGTTTATAAAACAATATTCCCCCCATAATCCCAATGTAGAAAAATAACTTTTATGCATATTCATAACAGAAATAGGTTTAATTTTTTCCTATGTATGTTTAACTTCAATATTCCACCCATAATCCCCATGTAGAAAAATAATTAAGTGCCTATTCTTATCAGAAACGGATTTAATAGATTTCTATGTATATTTATCAACAATATTCCACCCATAATCCCCATGTAGAAAAATAATTATATTCATATTCTTATCAGAAACGGATTTAATAGATTTCTATGTATATTTATCAACAATATTCCACCCATAGTCCCCATGTAGAAAAATAATTATATTCATATTCTTATCAGAAATGGGTTCAGAAGTAGGTTCCAATGTAGATTTATAAACAATATTCCACCCATAATCCCAATGTAGAAAAATAATTTTTATGCATATTCATAACGGAAATAGGTTTAATTTTTTCCTATGTATGTTTAACTGCAATATTCCACCCATAATCCCCATGTAGAAAAATAATTATATGCATATTCTAATCGGAAATGGGTTAAATAGGTTCCTATGTTTATTTATAAACAATATTCCACCCATAATCCCCATGTAGAAAAATAATTTTATACATATTCATATCAGAAATAGGTTTAATATATTCCTATGTATGTTTAACTACAATATTCCAACCATAATCCACACGTAGAAAAATAATTATATGCATATTCTTATCAGAAATGGGTGAAATATGTGCCTTTGTATGTTTATAAACAATATGCCATTCTTAATCCCCACATAGAAAAATAACTTTATGCATATTCTTATCAGAAATGGGTTAAGTAGGTTCCTATGTGTATTTATAAACAATATTCCACCCAAAATACCCATATAGAAAACAATATTCCACCCATAATCCCCATGTAGAAAAATAATTAAATGCATATTCTTATCAGAAATGGGTAAATAGCTACCTATGTATATTTATAATCAATAATCCACCGATAATTCACATGTAGAAAAATAATGAAATGCATATTTTTATCAGAAATAGGGTTAATATGCTGCTATCTATCTTTATAAAATATTCTACCCATAATCCCCATGTAGAAAAATAATTGTATGCATATTCTTATGAGAAATGGGTTAAATAGGTTCCTAAGTATATTTATAAACAATATTCCACCCATAATCCCCATAGAGAAACGTAATTATATGCATACTCTTATCAGAAATGGGTTAAATAGGTTCCTATGTATATTTGTAAACAATATTCCACCCATAATCCATATGTAGAAATAAATGATATGCCTATTATTATCAGAAATAGTTTTAATAAGTTGCTATGTCTGTTTATCTACAATATTCCACACATAATCCCCATGTAGAAAAATAATTATATGCATATTCATATCAGAAATGGGTTAAATATGTTCCTATGTATATTTATAAACAATATTCCACCCATAATCCCCATGTAGAAAAAAATTATATTCATATTCTTATCAGAAATGTTTTAAATATGTTCCTATATATATATATAAGCAATATTCAACCCATAATCCCCATATAGAAAAATAATTATATGCATATTCATTTCAGAAATGGGTTAAATATGTTCCTATGTATATTTATAAACAATATTCCACCCATAATCCCCATGTAGAAAAATAATTATATTCATATTCTTATCAGAAATGGGTTAGTTTCCTTTGTATGTTTTTAAACAATATTCCATTCTTAATCACCATATAAAAAAATAACTTTATGCCTATTCTTTTTAGAAATGGGTTAAGTAGGTTCCAATGTAGATTTATAAACAATATTCCACCCAAAATACCCATATAGAAAAATAATTGTATGCACATTCTTATGAGAAATGGGTTAAATAGGTTGCTAAACAGATTTATAAAAAATATTCCACCCATAATCCCCATAGATAAAAGTAATTGTATGCATATTTTTTATCAGAAATAGGTTTAATATGTTGCTATGTATGTTTATAAAACAATATTCCCCCCATAATCCCAATGTAGAAAAATAACTTTTATGTATATTCATAACGGAAATAGGTTTAATTTTTTCCTATGTATGTTTAACTTCAATATTCCACCCATAATCCCCATGTAGAAAAATAATTAAGTGCCTATTCTTATCAGAAACGGATTTTATAGATTTCTATGTATATTTATCAACAATATTCCACCCATAATCCCCATGTAGAAAAATAATTATATTCATATTCTTATCAGAAATGGTTTAAGTAGGTTCCAATGTAGATTTATAAACAATATTCCACCCATAATCCCAATGTAGAAAAATAATTTTTATGCATATTCATAATGGAAATAGGTTTAATTTTTTCCTATGTATGTTTAACTGCAATATTCCACCCATAATCCCCATGTAGAAAAATAATTATATGCATATTCTTATCGGAAATGGGTTAAATAGGTTCCTATGTTTATTTATAAACAATATTCCACCCATAATCCCCATGTAGAAAAATAATTTTATACATATTCATATCAGAAATAGGTTTAATATATTCCTATGTATGTTTAACTACAATATTCCAACCATAATCCAGACGTAGAAAAATAATTATATGCATATTCTTATCAGAAATGGGTAAATAGCTACCTATGTATATTTATAAACAATATTCCACCCATAATCCCCATGTAGAAATAAATTATATTCATATTCTTATCAGAATTTTTTTAAATATGTTCCTCTATATATATATATAAGCAATATTTAACCCATAATCCCCATATAGAAAAATAATTATATGCATATTCATTTCAGAAATGGATTAAATATGTTCCTATGTATATTTATAAACAATATTCCACCCATAATCCCCATGTAGAAAAATAATTATATTCATATTCTTATCAGAAATGGGTTAAATAGGTTCCTTTGTTTGTTAATAAACAATATTCAACTCTTAATCCCCATATAGAAAAATAACTATATGCATATTCTTATCAGAAATGGGTTAAGTAGGTTCCTATGTATATTTATAAAAAATATTGTATCCAAAATAATTGTATGCATATTCCTAGGGAAAAAGGGTTAAATGGGTTCCTAAGTATATTTATAAACAACATTCCACCCCTAAAACCCTTGTAGAAAAATAATTATATGCATATTCTTATGAGAAATGGGTTAAATAGGTTCCTATGTAGATTTAAAAACAATATTCCACCCACAATGCTCATATAGAAAAATGATTGTATATTCATATGAAAAATATGTTAAATACGTTCCTAAGTATATTTCTAAACAATATTCCACCCATAATGCCCGAGTAGAAAAAAATGTATATGCATATTCGTATCAGAAATTGGGTTAAATAGGTTCCAATGTATATTTATAAACAATATTCCACCCATAATCCCCATGTAGAAAAATAATTATATTCATATTCTTATCAGAAATGGGTTAAATAGGTTCCTTTGTTTGTTAATAAACAATATTCAACTCTTAATCCCCATATAGAAAAATAACTATATGCATATTCTTATCAGAAATGGGTTAAGTAGGTTCCTATGTATATTTATAAACAATATTGTACCCAAAATGCCCATATAGAAAAATAATTGTATGCATATTCTTATGGGAAATGGGTTAAATGGGTTCCTAAGTATATTTATAAACAATATTCCACCCATAATCCCCATAGAGAAAAGTAATTATATGAATATTCTTATTAGAAATGGGTTAAATAGGTTCCTATGTATATTTATAAACAATATTCCACCCATAATGCATATGTAGAAAAATAATGATATGCCTATTATTATCAGAAATAGGTTTAATAAGTTGCTATGTATGTTTATCTGCAATATGCCACGCATAATCCCCATGTAGAAAAATAATTATATGCATATCCCTATCAGAAATGGGTTTAATATGTTCCTATGTATATGTATAAACAATATTCCACCCATAATCCCCATGTAGAAAAATAATTATATTCATATTCTTACCAGAAATGGGTTAAATAGGTTCCTTTGTATGTTTATAAACAATATTCCACTCTTAATCCCCACATAGAAAAATAACTATATGCATATTCTTATCAGAAATGGGTTAAGTAGGTTCCTATGTATATTTATAAAAAATATTGTATCCAAAATAATTGTATGCATATTCCTAGGGAAAAAGGGTTAAATGGGTTCCTAAGTATATTTATAAACAACATTCCACCCCTAAAACCCTTGTAGAAAAATAATTATATGCATATTCTTATGAGAAATGGGTTAAATAGGTTCCTATGTAGATTTAAAAACAATATTCCACCCACAATGCTCAATATAGAAAAATGATTGTATATTCATATGAAAAATATGTTAAATACGTTCCTAAATATATTTCTAAACAATATTCCACCCATAATGCCCGAGTAGAAAAAAATGTATATGCATATTCGTATCAGAAATTGGGTTAAATAGGTTCCAATGTATATTTATAAACAATATTCCACCCATAATCCCCATGTAGAAAAATAATTATATGCATATTCGTATCAGAAATGTGTTAAATAGGTTCCAATCTATATTTATGAACAACATTCCACCCATTATCCCCATGTAGAAAAATAATTTTAATGCATATTTATATCAAAAAAAGGTTTAATATATTCCTATGTAGGCATAACTACAGTATTCCACCCATAATTTCCGTGTAGAAAAATTATTATATGCATAATCTTATCAGAAATTGGTTAAATAGGTTCATATGTATATTTATAAACAATATTCCACCGATAATTCACATGTAGAAAATAATGAAATGCGTATTTTTATTAGAAATAGGTTAAATATGTTGCTATCTATCTTTTTATAAAATATTCTACCCATAATCCCCATGTAAAAAAATAATTATATTCATATTCTTATCAGAAATGGGTGAAATATGTGCCTTTGTATGTTTATAAACAATATGCCATTCTTAATCCCCACATAGAAAAATAACTTTATGCATATTCTTATCAGAAATGGGTTAAGTAGGTTCCTATGTGTATTTATAAACAATATTCCACCCAAAATACCCATATAGAAAACAATATTCCACCCATAATCCCCATGTAGAAAAATAATTAAATGCATATTCTTATCAGAAATGGGTAAATAGCTACCTATGTATATTTATAATCAATAATCCACCGATAATTCACATGTAGAAAAATAATGAAATGCATATTTTTATCAGAAATAGGGTTAATATGCTGCTATCTATCTTTATAAAATATTCTACCCATAATCCCCATGTAGAAAAATAATTGTATGCATATTCTTATAAGAAATGGGTTAAATAGGTTCCTAAGTATATTTATAAACAATATTCCACCCATAATCCCCATAGAGAAACGTAATTATATGCATACTCTTATCAGAAATGGGTTAAATAGGTTCCTATGTATATTTGTAAACAATATTCCACCCATAATCCATATGTAGAAATAAATGATATGCCTATTATTATCAGAAATAGTTTTAATAAGTTGCTATGTCTGTTTATCTACAATATTCCACACATAATCCCCATGTAGAAAAATAATTATATGCATATTCATATCAGAAATGGGTTAAATATGTTCCTATGTATATTTATAAACAATATTCCACCCATAATCCCCATGTAGAAAAAAATTATATTCATATTCTTATCAGAAATGTTTTAAATATGTTCCTATATATATATATAAGCAATATTCAACCCATAATCCCCATATAGAAAAATAATTATATGCATATTCATTTCAGAAATGGGTTAAATATGTTCCTATGTATATTTATAAACAATATTCCACCCATAATCCCCATGTAGAAAAATAATTATATTCATATTCTTATCAGAAATGGGTTAGTTTCCTTTGTATGTTTTTAAACAATATTCCACTCTTAATCACCATATAAAAAAATAACTTTATGCATATTCTTTTTAGAAATGGGTTAAGTAGGTTCCAATGTAGATTTATAAACAATATTCCACCCAAAATACCCATATAGAAAAATAATTGTATGCACATTCTTATGAGAAATGGGTTAAATAGGTTGCTAAACAGATTTATAAAAAATATTCCACCCATAATCCCCATAGATAAAAGTAATTGTATGCATATTTTTTATCAGAAATAGGTTTAATATGTTGCTATGTATGTTTATAAAACAATATTCCCCCCATAATCCCAATGTAGAAAAATAACTTTTATGTATATTCATAACGGAAATAGGTTTAATTTTTTCCTATGTATGTTTAACTTCAATATTCCACCCATAATCCCCATGTAGAAAAATAATTAAGTGCCTATTCTTATCAGAAACGGATTTTATAGATTTCTATGTATATTTATCAACAATATTCCACCCATAATCCCCATGTAGAAAAATAATTATATTCATATTCTTATCAGAAATGGTTTAAGTAGGTTCCAATGTAGATTTATAAACAATATTCCACCCATAATCCCAATGTAGAAAAATAATTTTTATGCATATTCATATCAGAAATAGGTTTAATATATTCCTATGTATGTTTAACTACAATATTCCACCCATAATCCCCATGTAGAAAAATAATTATATGCATATTCTTATCAGAAATGGGTAAATGGCTACCTATGTATATTTATAAACAATATTCCACCCATAATCCCCATGTAGAAATAAATTATATTCATATTCTTATCAGAAATTTTTTAAATATGTTCCTCTATATATATATATAAGCAATATTCAACCCATAATCCCCATATAGAAAAATAATTATATGCATATTCATTTCAGAAATGGGTTAAATATGTTCCTATGTATATTTATAAACAATATTCCACCCATAATCCCCATGTAGAAAAATAATTATATTCATATTCTTATCAGAAATGGGTTAAATAGGTTCCTTTGTTTGTTAATAAACAATATTCAACTCTTAATCCCCATATAGAAAAATAACTATATGCATATTCTTATCAGAAATGGGTTAAGTAGGTTCCTATGTATATTTATAAAAAATATTGTATCCAAAATAATTGTATGCATATTCCTAGGGAAAAAGGGTTAAATGGGTTCCTAAGTATATTTATAAACAACATTCCACCCCTAAAACCCTTGTAGAAAAATAATTATATGCATATTCTTATGAGAAATGGGTTAAATAGGTTCCTATGTAGATTTAAAAACAATATTCCACCCACAATGCTCATATAGAAAAATGATTGTATATTCATATGAAAAATATGTTAAATACGTTCCTAAGTATATTTCTAAACAATATTCCACCCATAATGCCCGAGTAGAAAAAAATGTATATGCATATTCGTATCAGAAATTGGGTTAAATAGGTTCCAATGTATATTTATAAACAATATTCCACCCATAATCCCCATGTAGAAAAATAATTATATTCATATTCTTATCAGAAATGGGTTAAATAGGTTCCTTTGTTTGTTAATAAACAATATTCAACTCTTAATCCCCATATAGAAAAATAACTATATGCATATTCTTATCAGAAATGGGTTAAGTAGGTTCCTATGTATATTTATAAACAATATTGTACCCAAAATGCCCATATAGAAAAATAATTGTATGCATATTCTTATGGGAAATGGGTTAAATGGGTTCCTAAGTATATTTATAAACAATATTCCACCCATAATCCCCATAGAGAAAAGTAATTATATGAATATTCTTATTAGAAATGGGTTAAATAGGTTCCTATGTATATTTATAAACAATATTCCACCCATAATGCATATGTAGAAAAATAATGATATGCCTATTATTATCAGAAATAGGTTTAATAAGTTGCTATGTATGTTTATCTGCAATATGCCACGCATAATCCCCATGTAGAAAAATAATTATATGCATATCCCTATCAGAAATGGGTTTAATATGTTCCTATGTATATGTATAAACAATATTCCACCCATAATCCCCATGTAGAAAAATAATTATATTCATATTCTTACCAGAAATGGGTTAAATAGGTTCCTTTGTATGTTTATAAACAATATTCCACTCTTAATCCCCACATAGAAAAATAACTATATGCATATTCTTATCAGAAATGGGTTAAGTAGGTTCCTATGTATATTTATAAAAAATATTGTATCCAAAATAATTGTATGCATATTTCTAGGGAAAAAGGGTTAAATGGGTTCCTAAGTATATTTATGAACAACATTCCACCCCTAAAACCCTTGTAGAAAAATAATTATATGCATATTCTTATGAGAAATGGGTTATATGTATATTTATAAACAATATTCCACCGATAATTCACATGTAGAAAATAATGAAATGCGTATTTTTTATTAGAAATAGGTTAATATGTTGCTATCTATCTTTTTATTAAATATTTTACCCATAATCCCCATGTAAAAAAATAATTATATTCATATTCTTATCAGAAATGGGTGAAATATGTGCCTTTGTATGTTTATAAACAATATGCCATTCTTAATCCCCACATAGAAAAATAACTTTATGCATATTCTTATCAGAAATAGGTAAATAGCTACCTATGTATATTTATAATCAATATTCCACCAATAATTCACATGTAGAAAAATAATGAAATGCATATTTTTATCAGAAATAGGGTTAATATGCTGCTATCTATCTTTATAAAATATTCTACCCATAATCCCCATGTAGAAAAATAATTGTATGCATATTCTTATGAGAAATTGGTTAAATAGGTTCCTAAGTATATTTATAAACAATATTCCACCCATAATCCCCATAGAGAAACATAATTATATGCATACTCTTATCAGAAATGGGTTAAATAGGTTCCTATGTATATTTATAAACAATATTCCACCCATAATCCATATGTAGAAATAAATGATATGCCTATTATTATCAGAAATAGTTTTAATAAGTTGCTATGTCTGTTTATCTACAATATTCCACACATAATCCCCATGTAGAAAAATAATTATATGCATATTCATATCAGAAATGGGTTAAATATGTTCCTATGTATATTTATAAACAATATTCCACCCATAATCCCCATGTAGAAAAAAATTATATTCATATTCTTATCAGAAATGTTTTAAATATGTTCCTATATATATATATAAGCAATATTCAACCCATAATCCCCATATAGAAAAATAATTATATGCATATTCATTTCAGAAATGGGTTAAATATGTTCCTATGTATATTTATAAACAATATTCCACCCATAATCCCCATGTAGAAAAATAATTATATTCATATTCTTATCAGAAATGGGTTAAGTTTTAGTTAATAATTATATTCATATTCTTATCAGAAATGGGTTAGTTTCCTTTGTATGTTTTTTAACAATATTCCACTCTTAATCACCATATAAAAAAATAACTTTATGCATATTCTTTTTAGAAATGGGTTAAGTAGGTTCCAATGTAGATTTATAAAAAATATTCCACCCATAATCCCCATAGATAAAAGTAATTGTATGCATATTTTTTATCAGAAATAGGTTTAATATGTTGCTATGTATGTTTATAAAACAATATTCCCCCCATAATCCCAATGTAGAAAAATAACTTTTATGCATATTCATAACGGAAATAGGTTTAATTTTTTCCTATGTATGTTTAACTACAATATTCCACCCATAATCCCCATGTAGAAAAATAATTAAGTGCCTATTCTTATCAGAAACGGATTTAATAGATTTCTATGTATATTTATCAACAATATTCCACCCATAATCCCCATGTAGAAAAATAATTATATTCATATTCTTATCAGAAACGGATTTAATAGATTTCTATGTATATTTATCAACAATATTCCACCCATAATCCCCATGTAGAAAAATAATTATATTCATATTCTTATCAGAAATGGGTTCAGAAGTAGGTTCCAATGTAGATTTATAAACAATATTCCACCCATAATCCCAATGTAGAAAAATAATTTTTATGCATATTCATAACGGTAATAGGTTTAATTTTTTCCTATGTATGTTTATGTATATTCTTATCAGAAATGGGTTCAGAAGTAGGTTCCAATGTAGATTTATAAACAATATTCCACCCATAATCCCAATGTAGAAAAATAATTTTTATGCATATTCATAACGGAAATAGGTTTAATTTTTTCCTATGTATGTTTAACTGCAATATTCCACCCATAATCCCCATGTAGAAAAATAATTATATGCATATTCTAATCGGAAATGGGTTAAATAGGTTCCTATGTTTATTTATAAACAATATTCCACCCATAATCCCCATGTAGAAAAATAATTTTATACATATTCATATCAGAAATAGGTTTAATATATTCCTATGTATGTTTAACTACAATATTCCAACCATAATCCACACGTAGAAAAATAATTATATGCATATTCTTATCAGAAATGGGTGAAATATGTGCCTTTGTATGTTTATAAACAATATGCCATTCTTAATCCCCACATAGAAAAATAACTTTATGCATATTCTTATCAGAAATGGGTTAAGTAGGTTCCTATGTGTATTTATAAACAATATTCCACCCAAAATACCCATATAGAAAACAATATTCCACCCATAATCCCCATGTAGAAAAATAATTAAATGCATATTCTTATCAGAAATGGGTAAATAGCTACCTATGTATATTTATAATCAATAATCCACCGATAATTCACATGTAGAAAAATAATGAAATGCATATTTTTATCAGAAATAGGGTTAATATGCTGCTATCTATCTTTATAAAATATTCTACCCATAATCCCCATGTAGAAAAATAATTGTATGCATATTCTTATGAGAAATGGGTTAAATAGGTTCCTAAGTATATTTATAAACAATATTCCACCCATAATCCCCATAGAGAAACGTAATTATATGCATACTCTTATCAGAAATGGGTTAAATAGGTTCCTATGTATATTTGTAAACAATATTCCACCCATAATCCATATGTAGAAATAAATGATATGCCTATTATTATCAGAAATAGTTTTAATAAGTTGCTATGTCTGTTTATCTACAATATTCCACACATAATCCCCATGTAGAAAAATAATTATATGCATATTCATATCAGAAATGGGTTAAATATGTTCCTATGTATATTTATAAACAATATTCCACCCATAATCCCCATGTAGAAAAAAATTATATTCATATTCTTATCAGAAATGTTTTAAATATGTTCCTATATATATATATAAGCAATATTCAACCCATAATCCCCATATAGAAAAATAATTATATGCATATTCATTTCAGAAATGGGTTAAATATGTTCCTATGTATATTTATAAACAATATTCCACCCATAATCCCCATGTAGAAAAATAATTATATTCATATTCTTATCAGAAATGGGTTAGTTTCCTTTGTATGTTTTTAAACAATATTCCACTCTTAATCACCATATAAAAAAATAACTTTATGCATATTCTTTTTAGAAATGGGTTAAGTAGGTTCCAATGTAGATTTATAAACAATATTCCACCCAAAATACCCATATAGAAAAATAATTGTATGCACATTCTTATGAGAAATGGGTTAAATAGGTTGCTAAACAGATTTATAAAAAATATTCCACCCATAATCCCCATAGATAAAAGTAATTGTATGCATATTTTTTATCAGAAATAGGTTTAATATGTTGCTATGTATGTTTATAAAACAATATTCCCCCCATAATCCCAATGTAGAAAAATAACTTTTATGTATATTCATAACGGAAATAGGTTTAATTTTTTGCTATGTATGTTTAACTTCAATATTCCACCCATAATCCCCATGTAGAAAAATAATTAAGTGCCTATTCTTATCAGAAACGGATTTTATAGATTTCTATGTATATTTATCAACAATATTCCACCCATAATCCCCATGTAGAAAAATAATTATATTCATATTCTTATCAGAAATGGTTTAGGTAGGTTCCAATGTAGATTTATAAACAATATTCCATCCATAATCCCAATGTAGAAAAATAATTTTTATGCATATTCATAATGGAAATAGGTTTAATTTTTTCCTATGTATGTTTAACTGCAATATTCCACCCATAATCCCCATGTAGAAAAATAATTATATGCATATTCTTATCGGAAATGGGTTAAATAGGTTCCTATGTTTATTTATAAACAATATTCCACCAATAATCCCCATGTAGAAAAATAATTTTATACATATTCATATCAGATATAGGTTTAATATATTCCTATGTATGTTTAACTACAATATTCCAACCATAATCCACACGTAGAAAAATAATTATATGCATATTCTGATCAGAAATGGGTAAATATTTACCTATGTATATTTATAAACAATATTCCACCCATAATCCCCATGTAAAAATAAATTATATTCATATTCTTATCAGAAATTTTTTAAATATGTTCCTATATATATATATATATATATAAGCAATATTCAACCCATAATCCCCATATAGAAAAATAATTATATGCATATTCATTTCAGAAATGGGTTAAATATGTTCCTATGTATATTTATAAACAATATTCCACCCATAATGCCCATGTAGAAAAATAATTATATTCATATTCTTATCAGAAATGGGTTAAATAGGTTCCTTTGTTTGTTAATAAACAATATTCAACTCTTAATCCCCATATAGAAAAATAACTATATGCATATTCTTATCAGAAATGGGTTAAGTAGGTTCCTATGTATATTTATAAAAAATATTGTATCCAAAATAATTGTATGCATATTCCTAGGGAAAAAGGGTTAAATGGGTTCTTAAGTATATTTATAAACAACATTCCACCCCTAAAACCCTTGTAGAAAAATAATTATATGCATATTCTTATGAGAAATGGGTTAAATAGGTTCCTATGTAGATTTAAAAACAATATTCCACCCACAATGCTCATATAGAAAAATGATTGTATATTCATATGAAAAATATGTTAAATACGTTCCTAAGTATATTTCTAAACAATATTCCACCCATAATGCCCGAGTAGAAAAAAATGTATATGCATATTCGTATCAGAAATTGGGTTAAATAGGTTCCAATGTATATTTATAAACAATATTCCACCCATAATCCCCATGTAGAAAAATAATTATATGCATATTCGTATCAGAAATGTGTTAAATAGGTTCCAATCTATATTTATGAACAACATTCCACCCATTATCCCCATGTAGAAAAATATTTTTAATGCATATTTATATCAAAAAAAGGTTTAATATATTCCTATGTATGCACTACAGTATTCCACCCATAATTTCCGTGTAGAAAAATTATTATATGCATAATCTTATCAGAAATTGGTTAAATAGGTTCATATGTATATTTATAAACAATATTCCACCGATAATTCACATGTAGAAAATAATGAAATGCGTATTTTTTATTAGAAATAGGTTAAATATGTTGCTATCTATCTTTTTATTAAAGATTTTACCCATAATCCCCATGTAAAAAAATAATTATATTCATATTCTTATCAGAAATGGGTGAAATATGTGCCTTTGTATGTTTATAAACAATATGCCATTCTTAATCCCCACATAGAAAAATAACTTTATGCATATTCTTATCAGAAATGGGTTAAGTAGGTTCCTATGTGTATTTATAAACAATATTCCACCCAAAATACCCATATAGAAAACAATATTCCACCCATAATCCCCATGTAGAAAAATAATTGTATACATACTCATATCAGAAATAGGTTTAATATATTAATATGCATGTTTAACTACAATATTCCACCCATATTCCACGTGTAGAAAAATGATTATATGCATATTCTTATCAGAAATGGGTTAAATAGCTTCCTATGTATATTTATAAACAATATTCCACCGATATTTCACATGTAGAAAAATAATGAAATGCGTATTTTTATCAGAAATTGGGTTAATATGTTGCTGTCTATCTTTTTATAAAATATTCTACCCATAATCCCCATGTAGAAAATTAATTGTATGCATATTCTTATGAGAAATGGGTTAAATAGGTTCCTAATTATATTTATAAACAATGTTCCACCCATTATCCCCATGTAGAAAAATAATTATATTCATATTCTTATCAGAAATGGGTTTAATAGGTTCCTTTGTATGTTTATAAACAATATTTCACTCCTAATACCCATATAGAAAATAACTTTATGCATATTTTTTATCAGAAATGGGTTAAAAAGGTTCCTATGCATAATTAAAAAACATATTCCACCCATAATCCCCATATAGAAAAGTAATTATATGCATATTCTTCTCAGAAAAGGGTTAAATAGGTTCCTATGTATATTTATAAACAATATTCCACCCTTAATCCATATGTAGAAAAATAATGATATGCCTAGGTTTAATAAGTTGCTATGTATGTTTATCTACAATATTCCACATGTAGAAAAATAATTATATGCATATTCCTATCAGAAACGGATTTAATAGGTTCATATTTCCCGCATTACGAGGGACACACGCGCACACAGCCAAGGAGGCATGGCTTCCGCAGATAGTGGAGTGCGCGCCATTCTCGTGGAGCACGCCCCCCCCACCTCGACAGCGCGAATGTGTGACTCTCGATTCAGTGTGAGATAAAACTGCACTTTAAGGCATTTTACCTATACAAGTGGGGAGGATGCCATTATGTGTTCTCATGAAAACCTCCTGATGATTAGACCTGGATCCTCTTGCAAGATGTGCTACAAACCATTTCGTTTGCTTAATTCTACACTTTTTTTAACCATGTATAATAGTGTTCATCCAACTAAAGCCATATGGATTTTTTTTAGATGCCTTAAATGGCCATTCTTTTGTCTTATGTTTTGTTACTACCATTGTAATATGGCTTATGTGCCATTGCAACTTTTTTACAACTTTTTCAAAAGGGCTTTAACTACCGCTGGATGCAAGGATAAGCCTTTAATGTGCGTTGTGAAAGGCTTTAGGTTGAGAGAGAATTGTGGCCTTCACCGGGCTCAGCTTTACACTTTTATGTCTGTAACATGGGTGTTTTGTCACTAAAGATTTCAGTCTGCTCATATTCCTTTAAATCAGTTCATCTTAGTTTTCTCGACTGGTTCTCCTTTTTAAAGTATTATAACTAAAGGCAAATTTTTTTTATTTTGTTTCGATGGATTAGATTGGAACGCTTGTCAGGTTTTCCTTTTTCTTTTTTATTGTATTAACTCTTGCTAGTGTTGCTAAAAACATTCACATGTAAATGTTCAGTTCTTTTATTGAACTTGACATAATTACATTTGTTATGTAGTTAACTGTAGAGCGATTCTGTCAGCAGTCTCATTTGGCTCCTGCCATCTGATTGGAAACCTTATTCACCTAATTTTCATATGTGTCCTTAAAAGAGACGTATGGCATGAGCTCTTTTAGCCATACTTCTCTTCTGTGTCACTGGATTTCACTTAGTTCAGCACACCTGTGACCCAGATTCAGTCAGCAGACCAAAGCTTGCTGATGTCAGAGCTGATTCAGACTTTGCAGCAAACCTGACGATGTTGGGATCCACCCAGATTCCTGACGGGGCAGCGTTCCTCTGAGAGGCCTGAGCCAGCCACTCCTACCCCCTCCATAGCTCGGTACTCCAGTGAGTCAATGATCACCACTCTCTGCTCAGGAAAAACTGAGAACGGAGTGATCAGCAGGCAGGGGAACACTCTTTTCTTGGTCTCGGACCAATGCTGCGTCCCTGTAGGTGAATATGTAATTTTGTGGAGGGTTTTTTTTTTTTTAATCCCATACTTAACAATTTGATTAAAATTTGGAGATCCTTCGTTAAGTTATACAGCATGTTGTAATACTGACTGTATGTTTCACTATGACCAGTATTTACAAGGCTGGCACTAAATCTGCACCCTGCTTAAAAAAAAAAAAAAATTTGTAATGTTGACATTTGTGTAATGTTGACATTTGTCCCTGACAATGAAATTTGTACCCTATTATGTTTAAGAAAATTGTTAGTATCCCCCCCCAATTACTATCATACATCATGGACCGAACCTTGAAGTACATCCATATGAGTGTTTGATAGCTGCCTGTTTGTAAGTAGTTTATGGTATTTGCAGTCATTGCCTAACTTGCTCAAAACATGCACAGTGTTCAAAGCTGTGGATAGAGTCGCAGCAGTTGGCACAGTCAGCTGTGTCTGCTGTGATGGCAACATTTTTTGAGGTTGTTTAATGGCTGTCTTGGCAACAGCAAACCCAACAGCTCTTTTGGATTTATTCTTATGTAAATTGATTTTATTGGTGGCTTATAAAATCTTATAAAGCTTAAACCAACTTGTGTATATACAGAAGGGATCAATGAAAACGGCAGACTTTCTTGTGTTCACTTTCCACCAACAGAACAATGCAGAATAAAATCTATCCATCTGTATGTAGCTTTCCACATGTTATGTTTATACTTAATGTAAATGCATTTGCCACATCAGGTAAAACGCACGCAGATCCAAGAGCCCAGTGCTTTTGTGCAGGATGCCAAATAAATTTTACATTTTGGTTTTTAAATGTTACACTGGGTAAGTAATCCATTATTCTGTGTGGTAATATAGTTAGTCTAAGATTGTGGATACTTATAGTTCTCTTAATTCTAAAGAATTTGAAGAATTTGATAGACCTCTACCTACGCACACAAACCACAGCAAACAGTTTCTTCTCTCAGGTTAAATGCCATTGATCTGTATATAGAAAAATGATATGGTACTTTCTGTCCTCATCTCCTGGTCCTGATATGTTTAGCTGAGTAGCTTTTTCCTTCAGTAGTCTCATTGAGGTCTTCATTAGTATATCTGTAAAGTATGTATATGTGTATGTAATTTCACATATTCTCTTTAACAAGTTACCGGCCACCTTCTCAGATGCTTCCTCGACATATGCCCACAAGCACTACATAGCAGTGAAAGATCATCCATTGGAATGCCTGTAGTGCTTGGATTATTTCATCTTCAGGATATATTTCTGGCTGCTTGAACCTTTGCAGTATCCTGTACATGCACTGTTGAGAACAAGTCAGTCTTCCCATAGGCTGTAAGCAATTATGTCAGCTTCTCTACACTCTCAGTAGAGAGAATATTATAGTAACTGCTACAGTTTCGTCTCCAGAGATCTTTTACTCATGTAATGACCACTCTCGGGGCTTCATTGGACTAAAACCTCTTGTAAAACCTCTTGTAGTTTTGCATCTTTAAGACCGCATCTGAAACAGGAAAGTTTAATAAAAACACTTTTCCCAATATAATAATTGAGCCACGGTATAGATATGATTTCTTTGCATTGTTCCATTTTGCACTGGCCCCAGATTGTTCCAGAATAACTGTAGATAAATTGTAATATTGCTTTCAGTTTTAACAATATATTCTGTGTAAAAATGCATCTTTTTTTGTTTTGGAAGTTAAATATACCTGTGCCATATTAGATTTTTTTTACCTTTTTGAGTAATGTATATACCAAGCATATTTACTGCTCAATCCTTCGATTCATTCAAGTCTTTGCTTTGTCCAGAGGATAGGGGCTGTACAAACGGTTCTTGTTCTCCGGGTATGGTATAGGACAGGGGTCTCAGGCTGGTGGCCCTCCGGCTGTTGCGGGACTGCAGGTCCCATGAGGCATTGCAAGCCTGACAGTTACGGGCATGGCTTCCACTTGTGGTTCCGGTAGCAAGAACTTACTATATTAACAGCTGGGTGTATTTATTTTCTAGTTTACCAACAAGCCTTAAGTGTATCTAAAGCCAAACTTTTTGCTTTTGGATATAGCCTCGAAGTGTTACAACTTCTAAAGGGTTTTAAATATTGTCTGTGACCCCTCTGGGGAAGTTCACCCCTTTGTATGACCTGGTAACCTTGTTGCTGGAACAGCTTTGTTGCTGATGCGAAATCCAAGTTTTTACAGTTGTCACCTGAAGAGAAGTAGAGGAGTAATCTTCCAATGATGAAACAGGTGTCAATAACCCCCTACATGGGACTTTACCTTTCCCTACTGTATACTTTTATTACTGTATACTGTAATAAGTGAACCTTTGGTGACTTTCACAAAATGTGTAAAATGTTTAATTCCTTGATATGTGGAACTTGAGATTTGTTACTGTTGCATGCTAACTAATTAATATCTTTAAAGCATAGGCTGTGCACATATTTAATTGAAAATGTATCGACTAAACGTTTTAAGGGTCCTTTTACCATGCATTGTTAGAATCTCGACCGGTTCAGCAGGAACCGCCAGAGTCGAACCATTAATTAGCAGACTGAATGTACCAAGTTGATCAAGTTGGGTACAACCAAACTGCCGGATTTGCTTCCAATTATCGCAAGCGGCTGCTATAGCCGCTAACGCTAATCACTGTCTTCTTCCAGAGGGGATGGATTTCCCCACCTGCCTCCCTGCTGGAAGAAGACCGTATCTTAGCATACTGATTTTCGGCCCATGTGTCGCGGGCTTTAGGCTGGGAAACACATGGGAATTTTTTGCCCAGCTGCTAACCGCTACCAATTGCTACACTTATGTAGCAGTGGACAACTGATCATTTCTACATGCCACAATCCAAAATGTGGCATTTTGCTACATTTAAATATACTGCATACATCACTCAGTTGCCTATGTGTGGCTATTGTTAGTGATTAGTAGTGGAGTGCTAACAGGTGTTGATTGTTGTAGCAAAAATTTCTGGTGTACACCCAGCCTTTAATTTCATTTATGGAGGGTATACATGACTTTGACTGCCTCAGCAACGCACATTCTAAATAATTAAAAAATTGCTTAGAAACAGCTGTCACTGGATTTCACTGTGGGAAAAGTTATTCCTACCATGGCAGAAGTTGTTCACTGACTGCACACATATCAGCACTTCACCACGAATGCAAAGAAAAAAAAGGGGGGGTGAGAAGTAGCCTCAGGAGAGCAGTGATGTAACATCCCTGTAATTCCAGGGTTCAGAGAGGGAGTGCTGCTCTGTGGATAGACTAAAGATTGGCTGTCCTGCAGACAGCATAGTTTCATTTTCATTAAGGGCCGGTTCGCACCAGATGCAGTTCCGTGCACTTTTTTTTTGCGGTGAAGGTGCGTGCGCGGTGTTTTGTGTGTATTCCGGTGGCTCTGGTTCACGCTAGTGCAGTCAGATCCACAGACTGGGGCCATTGGTGTGCATGGAGGGCGCTGTGCATACATTTTTAGAACCGGTTCAAACCACAAAAATGCACGGATACGTGGATTATTTTTTGCTTACACTTCACACCACCTGCAGTTCCAGTGCGTTTTGATACAAAATGCAGCACGCTCTACTTTTTTCTTTTTTTTTCTTTCTACTTTGGAAGCCATTGGAATGCATGGAAAACACTGCATGGATTTTTTAGCGCGGAGGAGCGCGCGGGGCTACATCTGGTGTGGACTGGCACTAAAAGGGTAAAGAACAATGCTTTTCGCTTGTGGATTAAATACTTGCTATGTCTTGCTATGTGGTTGACACTTTCCAGAATGATGAAAGTGCCATTTTCTACTAATGAAGATTATGCATTCATAAGCATTATGAATAGCACAGGTACAGAGAAATGTTTCAGAAAATACTGCAGTCAGCCGCTGCCTATCCTAAATTGCCTTAAATCAACTATATATGCTGCAATTATTATGAAATACATCAAGTTCTAATGTAGTTGGAGGACTACTGTGGAAGGGAATGCTAATTCCTTTTTATGTCACAATTGCCCTAAATTTAGTAGTAACATAAGTCAGCTTGGATATTTGTTTGTGCCATTTAGAACATACCTTTGTGGCTTTTACAGACCAGAGGAATGTAGAAGTAAGCACATACACTTTTTTTTTGTCATCACACACCAAAAATGCAATCTTTCTCCCAAGATCTGAAATATCATTTAAAGCAGTCAATAGTTTTGTGTTTACGATTCTATGTAAAATGGAAATGAGTAATGTTGTGATAAATGTCCTTAGAGTTTGTACTGCATGGTTATTTAAAAAAAATATGTATTCTGTATTTGATGTAAAGAAACATGTACAGTATTGATGTATCATAACTTAATGATCTGTACATTCTGTTTAACTGGAGTTTTTCGGTAGGCCTATTAAACTTTGGCTGTTTGTACACACCCTCTCTATGCAACTTGGGCGCATATCCTTGAAGGCTCCACAGATGAACACTGGCATTTGTATATAACTTCAGTTTTTTAAACCTTAGATTGAGGGTCTGCTTATGTTGCCTTTGAATTTGATTTCTGTATTTCTACATCAGATCTGCTTTCACCACCAGTGATTCCATGACCAACCTGGAAATTTGGTTGATCCTTTTTTTTTTCTTTTTATGTGTGCTGGGCTGACTTTAAATATAGGAATGTTGATGGAAAATTACATATTTTGTTGCTGAAACTAGCTAACGGACTCCATTGCTAGTTTTGTAAGATAGCAGGACTTCTATAATTGTTGCAAAAAGTCCCACTAGCAATTTAAATTCACACATATGAACTAAAGCTGGGTGCAGCTTATGATCTCCCCCCGCTGAGACATTGCATTCTGAAGGGGCTGCAAGCTCTGATAGAATGCTGGTTTTCCGAGCATGACCGTTTGAGACAAGGCGGTTGTTAAATCGGCTTCTGTTAGACAGCAGTACACAAGGACCAAAAATCAGCCTGCGTATGGGCTTTAAATCAAACCGTTTCAATTATTTATAAACAATATTCCACCCATAATTCCAATGTAGAAAAATAATTATATGCATATTCTTATGTGAAATGGGTTATGTATATTTATAAACAATATTCCACCCATAATCCCCATGTAGAAAAATAATTATATGCATATTCTTATCAGAAATGGGTTAAATAGGTTCCTAAATATATAAGCAATATTAAACCTATAATCCCCATATAGAAAAATCATTATATGCATATTCATATCAGAAATTGGTTAAATAGGTTCCTATTTATATTTATAAACAATATTCCACCCATAATCCCCATGTAGAAAAATTATTATATTCATATTCTTATCAGAAATGGGTTAAATAGATTCCTTTGTAGGTTTATAAACAATATTCCACTCTTAATCCCCATATAGACAATAACTATATGCATATTCTTATCAGAAATGGGTTAAGTAGGTTCCTATGTATATTTACATGTATATTTATATCACAGGTTTAATATGTTGATATTTATATTTATTAGCAATATTTCACCCATATAAATCCCATGTAGAAAAATAATTTTATGCATATTCATCACAGAAATAGGTTTAATTTTTTCCTATATATGTTTAACTACAATATTCCACCCATAATCCCCATGTAGAAAAAAATTATATGCATATTCTTATCAGAAATGGGTTAAATAGGTTCCTATGTATATTTATAAACAATATTCCACCCATAACCCCCATGTAGAAAAATAAATATATGCATATTCTTATGAGAAATTGGTTAAATAGGTTCCTATGTATGTATGTTTAGAAACAATATTCCACTCTTAATCCCCATATAGAAAAATAACTATATGCATATTCTTATCAGAAATTGGTTAAGTAGGTTCCTATGTATATTTATAAACAATAGTCAACCCATAATCCATATGTAGAAAAATAATGATATGCCTATTCTTATCAGAAATAGGTTTAATATGTTGCTATGTATATTTATAAACAATATTTCACCTTTAGTCCCCATGTAGAATTTTTTTATGCATATTCATTTCAGAAATAGGTTTAATATATTCCTAAGTATGTTTAACTACACTATTCCACCCATAATCCCCATGTAGAAAAATAATTATATGCATATTCTTATCAGAAACATGTTTAATAGGTTCCTATGTATATTTATAAACAATATTTCACCCATAATACCATGTAGAAAAATTATTTTATGCATATTCATATCAGAAATTGGTTTAATATATTGCTATGTATGTTTATAAACTATATTTCACCCATAATCCCCATGTAGAAAAATAATTATATGCATATTTCTATCAGAAACGGGTTTAATATATTTATAAACAATATTCCACCCATAATCTCAATGTAGAAAAATAATTTGATGCATATTCATAACAGAAATAGGTTTAATTTGTTCTATGTATGTTTAACTACAATATTCCACCCATAATCTCCATGTAGAAAAATAATTATATCCATATTCTTATTAGAAATGGGTTAAATAGGTTCCTTAATATATGTATAAACAATATTCCACCCACAATCCCCATGTAGAAAAATAATTATATGCATATTCTTATGAGAAATGGGTTAAATAGGTTCCTATATATATTTTTAAACAATATTCCACCCATAATCCCAATGTAGAATAATAATTATATGCCTATTCTTATTAGAAATAGGTTTTATATGGTGCTGTGTATGTTTATCTACAATATTCCACCCTTAATCCCCATGCAGAAAAAAATGATATGCATATTCATGTCACAAATAGGTTTAATATGTTGATATATATGTTTAACTACATATAATCTACCCATAATCCCCATGTAGAAAAATATTTATATGATATTTTCTTATCAGAAATAGGTTAAATAGGTTCCTATGTATATTTATAAACAATATTCCACCCATAATCCCCATGTAGAAAAATAATTATATTCATATTCTTATCAGAAATGGGTTAAGTAGGTTACAATGTATATTTATAAACAATATTCCACCCAAAATACCCTTATAGAAAAATAATTGTATGCATATTCTTATGAGAAATTAGTTAAATAGGTTCCTAAGTATATTTATAAACAATATTGAACCCACAATCACCATGTAGAAAATTAATTATATGCATATTCTTATGAGAAATGGGTTAAATAGGTTCCTATGTATATTTATAAACAATATTTCACCCATAATCCCCGTATAGAAAAAGAATGATATATATATTCTTATCAAAAATGGGTTAAATAGGTTCCTATGCATATATATAAACAATATTCCACCCATAATCCCCATGTAGAAAAATAATTATAAGCATATTCTTATCCGAAATGAGTTAAATAGGTTACTATGTATATTTATAAACAATATTTCACCAATAATCCCCATGTAGAAAACTATATATCTGCATATTCTTATCAGAAATGGTTTAAATAGGGTCCTATGTATATTTATAAACATTATTCCACACATAATCCCCATGTAGAAAAAATAATTATATGCATATTCTTATCACAAATGGGTTAAATAGGTACCTATGTATATTTATAAACAATATTCCACCCATAATCCCCATGTAGAAAAATAATTATATGCATATTCTTATCAGAAATGGGTTAAATAGGTTCCTATGTATATTTATAAACAATATTCCACCCATAATCCCCATGTAGAAAAATAATCATATTCCTATTCTTATCAGAAATGGGTTAAATAGGTTCCTTTGTATGTTTATAAACAATATTTCACTCTTAATCCCCAAACAGAAAAATAACTATATGCATATTCTTATTAGAACTGGGTTAAGTAGGTTCCTAAGTATATTTATAAAAAATATTCCACCCATAATTCCCATGTAGAAAAAGAATGATATGCATATTTTTTATGAGAAATGGGTTAAATAGGTTCCTAGGTATATTTATAAACAATATTCCACCCATAATCCCAATGTAGAATAATAATTATATGCCTATTATTATCAAAACAAGGTTTAATATGTTGCTATGTATGTTTATAAAAAATATTCCACAAATTAATCCCAATGTAGAAAAATAATTTTATGCATATTCATAACAGAAATAGGTTTATTTTTTGCATACGTATGTTTAACTACAATACTCCACCCATAATCCCCATGTAGAAAAATAATTATATGCATAGTCTTATCAGAAATGGGTTAAATTGGTTTTTGTATATATTTATAAGCAATATTCAACCCATAATCCCCATGTAGAAAAAGAATGATAGGCATATTTTTTATGAGAAATGGGTTAAATAGGTTCCTATGTATATTTATAAA
Organism: Aquarana catesbeiana; assembly: GCF_042186555.1. Taxonomy (NCBI): domain Eukaryota; kingdom Metazoa; phylum Chordata; class Amphibia; order Anura; family Ranidae; genus Aquarana; species Aquarana catesbeiana. The sequence continues at coordinate 258,804,085 of NC_133328.1, read as the reverse complement.
CAATATTCCACCCATAATCCCAACGTAGAATAATAATTATATGCATATTCTTAAGAGAAATGGGTTAAATAGGTTCCTATGTATATTTATAATCAATATTCCATTCATGACCCATATGTAGAAAAATAATTATATGCTTATTATTATCAAAAAAAGGTTTAATATGTTGCTATGTATGTTTATAAAAAATATTCCACCCATAATCCCAATTTAGAAAAATAATTGTATGCATATTCAAAACAGAAATAGGTTTAATTTTTTCCTACGTATGTTTAACTACAATACTCCACCCATAATCCCCATGTAGAAAAATAATTATATGCATATTCTTATCAGAAATGGGTTAAATTGGTTCCTGTATATATTTATAAGAAATATTCAACCCATAATCCCCATATAGAAAAATAATTATATGTATATTTAAATCAGAAATAGGTTTAATATATTGCTATGTATTTTTATAAACAATATTCCATCCATAATCACAACGTAGAAAATTAATTTTATGCATATTCATATCAGAAATAGGTTTAATATATTCCTATGTATGTTTGACTACAATATTCCACCCATAATCCCCATGTAGAAAAATAATTAAATGCATATTCTTATCAGAAACAGGTTTAATAGGTTCCTATGTATATTTATAAACAATATTCTACCCATAATACCCATGTAGAAAAATTATTTTATGCATATTCATATCAGAAATTTGTTTAATATATTGCTATGTATATTTATTAACTATATTTCACCCATAATCCCCATGTAGAAAAATAATGATATGCATATTTGTATCAGAAATGGGTTTAATAGGTTCCTATTTATAAACAATATTCCACCCATAATCTCAATGTAGAAAAATTATTTTATGCATATTCATAACAGAAATAGGTTTAATTTTTTTCTATGTATGTTTAACTACATATGCATATTCCCCCCATAATCTCCATGTAGAAAAATAATTATATCCATATTCTTATCAGAAATGGGTTAAATACTTTCCTTAATATATGTATAAACAATATTCCACCCATAATCCCAATGTAGAAAAATAATTATATGCATATTCATATGAGAAATGGGTTAAATAGGTTCCTATGTATATTTATAAACAATATTCCACCCATAATCCCAATGTAGAATAATAATTATATGCATATTCTTACCAGAAATGGGTTAAATATGTTGCTATGTATATTTATAAACAATATTCCAACCAAAATACCCATGTAGAAAAATAATTATATGCATATTCTTATGAGAAATGGGTTAAATAGGTTCCTATGTGTATTTATAAACAATATTCCACCCATAATCCCAATGTAGAATAATAATTATATGCATATTCTTATCATAAATGGGTTAAATAGGTTCATATGTATATTTATTAACAGTATTTCACCCATAATCCCCATATAGAAAAGTAATTATATGCATATTCTTATGAGAAATGGGTTAAATAGGTTTCTATGTGTATTTATAAACAATATTCCACCCATAATCCCAGTGTAAAATAATAATTATATGCATATTCTTATCATAAATGGGTTAAATAGGTTCCTATGTATATTTATAAACAGTATTCCACCCATAATCCCCATATAGAAAAGTAATTATATGCATATTCCTATCAAAAATGTGTTAAATAGGTTTGTATGTATATTTATAAACAATATACCACCCATAATCCCAATGTAGAAAAATAATTTTATGCATATTTATATCAGAAATAGGTTTAATTTTTTCCTATGTATGTTTAACTACAATATTCTACCCATAATCCCAATGTAGAAAAATAATTATTTTCATATTCTTATCAGAAATGGGTGAAATAGGTTCCTTTGTATGTTTATAAACAATATTCCACTTTTAATCCCCATGTAGAAAAAGAATGATATGCATATTCTTAAGAGAAATGGGTTAAATAGGTTCCTATGTATATTTATAAACAATATTCCACCCATAATCCATATGTAGAAAATAATGATATGCCTATTAATATCAGAAATAGGTTTAATATGTTGCTATGTATATTTATAAACAATATTCCACCCATAACCCCCATGTAGAAAAATAATTTTGTGCATATTCATATCAGAAATATGTTTAATATATTCCTATGTATGTTTAACTAAAATATTCCACTCATAATCCCCATGTAGAAAAATAATTATATGCAAAATCTTATCAGAAATGGGTTAAATAGGTTGCTATGTAAATTTATAAAAAAAATTCCACCCATAATCCCAATGTAGAAAAATAATTATATGCATATTGTTATCAGAAACGGATTTAATAGGCTCCTATGTATATTTATAAACAATATTCCACCCATAATCCCCATGTAGAAAAAGAATTATATTCATATTCTTATCAGAAATGGGTTAAATAGGTTCCTTTGTATGTTTATAAACAATATTCCAGTCTTAATCCCCATATAGAAAAATAACTATATGCATTTTCTTATCAGAAATGGGTTAAGTAGGTTCCTACGTATATTTATAAACAATATTCCACCCATAATCGCCATGTAGAAAAATAATTTTATGCATATTTATATCAGAAATAGGATTAATATATTCCTATGTATGTTTAACTACATTATTCCACCCATAATCCCCATGTAGAAAAATAATTATATGCATATTCTTATCAAAAATTGGGTTAAATAGGTTGCTATGTATATTTATAAAGAATATTCCACCCATAATCCCAATGTGGAAAAATAATTATATGCATATTCTTATCAGAAACATGTTTAATAGGTTCCTATGTATATTTATAAACTATATTTCACCCATAATCCCCATGTAGAAAAATAATTCGATGCATATTCATAACAGAAATAGGTTTAATTTTTTCTATGTATGTTTAACTACAATATTCCACCCATAATCTCCATGTAGAAAAATAATTATATGCATATTCTTATGAGAAATGGGTAAATAGGTTCCTATATATATTTATAAACAATATTCCACCCATAATCCCAATGTAGAATAATAATTATATGCCTATTCTTATTAGAAATAGGTTTTATATGGTGCTGTGTATGTTTATCTACAATATTCCACCCTTAATCCCCATGCAGAAAAAAAATGATATGCATATTCATGTCACAAATAGGTTTAATATGGTGATATATATGTTTAACTACATATAATCTACCCATAATCCCCATGTAGAAAAATATTTATATGCATATTCTTAACAGAAATAGGTTAAATAGGTTCCTATGTATATTTATAAACAATATTCCACCCATAATCCCCATGTAGAAAAATAATTATATTCATATTCTTATCAGAAATGGGTTAAATAGGTTCCTTTGTATGTTTATAAACAATATACCACTCTTAATCCCCATATAGAAAAATAACTTTATGCATATTCTTATCAGAAATGGGTTAAGTAGGTTACAACGTATATTTATAAACAATATTCCACCCAAAATACCCTTATAGAAAAATAATTGTATGCATATTCTTATGAGAAATTAGTTAAATAGGTTCCTAAGTATATTTATAAACAATATTGAACCCACAATCCCCATGTAGAAACATAATTATATGCATATTCTTATGAGAAATGGGTTAAATAGGTTCCTATGTATATTTATAAACAATATTCCACCCATAATCCCCGTATAGAAAAAGAATGATATATATATTCTTATCAAAAATGGGTTAAATAGGTTCCCATGCATATATATAAACAATATTCCACCTATAATCCCCATGTAGAAAAATAATTATAAGCATATTCTTATCCAAAATTAGTTAAAGAGGTTACTATGTATATTTATAAACAATATTCTACCAATAATCCCCATGTAGAAAACTGTATATCTGCATATTCTTATCAGAAATGGGTTAAATAGGGTCCTATGTATATTTATAAACATTATTCCACCCATAATCCCCATGTAGAAAAAATAATTATATGCATATTCTTATCAGAAATGGGTTAAATAGGTACCTATGTATATTTATAAACAATATTCCACCCATAATCCCCATGTAGAAAAATAATTATATGCATATTCTTATCAGAAATGGGTTAAATAGGTTCCTATGTATATTTATAAACAATATTCCACCCATAATCCCCATGTAGAAAAATAATCATATTCCTATTCTTATCAGAAATGGGTTAAATAGGTTCCTTTGTATGTTTATAAACAATATTTCACTCTTAATCCCCAAACAGAAAAATAACTATATGCATTTTCTTATCAGAATTGGTTTAAGTAGGTTCCTAAGTATATTTATAAACAATATTCCACCCATAATTCCCATGTAGAAAAAGAATGATATGCATATTTTTTTATGAGAAATGGGTTAAATAGTTTCCTATGTATATATATAAACAATATTCCACCCATAATCAAATGTAGAAAAATAATTATATGCCTATTATTATCAAAAAAAGGTTTAATATGTTGCTATGTATGTTTATAAAAAATATTCCACAAATTAATCCCAAAGCAGAAAAATAATTTTATGCATATTCATAACAGAAATAGGTTTAATTTTTTCATACGTATGTTTAACTACAATACTCCACCCATAATCCCCATGTAGAAAAATAATTATATGCATATTCTTATCAGAAATGGGTTAAATTGGTTCCTGTATAAATTTATAAGCAATATTCAACCCATAATCCCCTTGTAGAAAAAGAATGATAGGCATATTTTTTATGAGAAATGGGTTAAATAGGTTCCTATGTATATTTATAAACAATATTCCACCCATAATCCCAACGTAGAATAATAATTATATGCATATTCTTAAGAGAAATGGGTTAAACAGGTTCCTATGTATATTTATAATCAATATTCCATCCATAATCCATATGTAGAAAAATAATTATATGTTTATTATTATCAAAAAAGGTTTAATATGTTGCTATGTATGTTTATAAAAAATATTCCACCCATAATCCCAATTTAGAAAAATAATTGTATGCATATGCAAAACAGAAATAGGTTTAATTTTTTCCTACGTATGTTTAACTACAATACTCCACCCATAATCCCCATACAGAAAAATAATTATATGCATATTCCTATCAGAAATGGGTTAAATTGGTTCCTGTATATATTTATAAGAAATATGCAACCCATAATCCCCATATAGAATAATAATTATATGTATATTTAAATCAGAAATAGGTTTAATATATTGCTATGTATTTTTATAAACAATATTCCACCCATAATCCCAATGTAGAAATTTTATTTTATGCATATTCATATCAGAAATAGGTTTAATATATTCCTATGTATGTTTGACTACAATATTCCACCCATAATCCTCATGTAGAAAAATAATTATATGCATATTCTTATCAGAAACAGGTTAAATAGGTTCCTATGTATATTTATAAACAATATTCCACCCATAATCCCCATGTAGAAAAATAATTATATTCATATTCTTATCAGAAATGGGTTAAATAGGTTCCTTTGTATGTTTATAAACAATATACGTGTCTTAATCCCCATATAGAAAAATAACTTTATGCATATTCTTATCAGAAATGGGTTAAGTAGGTTACAATGTATATTTATAAACAATATTCCACCCAAAATACCCTTATAGAAAAATAATTGTATGCATATTCTTATGAGAAATTAGTTAAATACGTTCCTATGGGTTAAATTTTTTCCTATGTATATTTATAAACAATATTCCACCCATAATCCCCATGTAGAAAAATAATTATATTCATATTCTTTTCAGAAATGGGTTAAATAGGTTCCTATGTATGTTTAGAAACAATATTCCACTCTTAATCCCCATATAGAAAAATAACTATATGCATATTCTTATCAGAAATTGGTTAAGTAGGTTCCTATGCATATTTATAAACAATATTCCTCCCAAAATACCCATATAGAAAAAAAATTGTATGCATATTCTTATGCGAAATGGGTTAAATAGGTTCCTAAGTATATTTATAAACAATATTCAACCCATAATCCCCATGTAGAAAAATAATTATAAGCATATTCTTATCCGAAATTAGTTAAATAGGTTACTATGTATATTTATAAACAATATTCTACCAATAATCCCCATGTAGAAAAATAATTATATGCATATTCTTATCAGAAATGGGTTAAATAGGTTCCTATGTATATTTATAAACAATATTCCACCCATAATCCCCATGTAGAAAAATAATTATATTCATATTCTTATCAGAAATGGGTTAAATAGTTTCCTTTGTATGTTTTTAAACAATATTCCACTCTTAATCACCATATAGAAAAATAACTTTATGCATATTCTTTTTAGAAATGGGTTAAGTAGGTTCCAATGTAGATTTATAAACAATATTCCACCCAAAATACCCATATAGAAAAATAATTGTATGCACATTCCTATGAGAAATTGGTTAAATAGGTTGCTAAACAGATTTATAAACAATATTCCACCCATAATCCCCATAGATAAAAGTAATTGTATGCATATTTTTTTATCAGAAATAGGTTTAATATGTTGCTATGTATGTTTATAAAACAATATTCCACCCATAATCCCAATGTAGAAAAATAATTTTTATGCATATTCATAACGGAAATAGGTTTAATTTTTTCCTATGTATGTTTAACTACAATATTCCACCCATAATCCCCATGTAGAAAAATAATTAAGTGCCTATTCTTAACAGAAACGGATTTAATAGATTTCTATGTATATTTATCAACAATATTCCACCCATAATCCCCATGTAGAAAAATAATTATATTAATATTCTTATCAGAAATGGTTTAAGTAGGTTCCAATGTAGATTTATAAACAATATTCCACCCATAATCCCAATGTAGAAAAATAATTTTTATGCATATTCATAACGGAAATAGGTGTAATTTTTTGCTATGTATGTTTAACTGCAATATTCCACCCATAATCCCCATGTAGAAAAATAATTATATGCATATTCTTATCGGAAATGGGTTAAATAGGTTCCTATGTTTATTTATAAACAATATTCCACCCATAATCCCCATGTAGAAAAATAATTTTATACATATTCATATCAGAAATAGGTTTAATATATTCCTATGTATGTTTAACTACAATATTCCAACCATAATCCACACGTAGAAAAATAATTATATGCATATTCTTATCAGAAATGGGTAAATAGCTACCTATGTATATTTATAATCAATATTCCACCGATAATTCACATGTTGAAAAATAATGAAATGCATATTTTTATCAGAAATAGGGTTAATATGCTGCTATCTATCTTTATAAAATAATCTACCCATAATCCCCATGTAGAAAAATAATTATATGCATATTCATATCAGAAATGGGTTAAATATGTTCCTATGTATATTTATAAACAATATTCCACCCATAATCCCCATGTAGAAAAAAATTATATTCATATTCTTATCAGAAATGTGTTAAATATGTTCCTATATATATATATATATATATAAACAATATTCCACCCATAATCCCCATGTAGAAAAATAATTATATTCATATTCTTATCAGAAATGGGTCAAATAGTTTCCTTTGTATGTTTTTAAACAATATTCCACTCTTAATCACCATATAGAAAAATAACTTTATGCATATTCTTTTTAGAAATGGGTTAAGTAGGTTCCAATGTAGATTTATAAACAATATTCCACCCAAAATACCCATATAGAAAAATAATTGTATGCACATTCTTATGAGAAATGGGTTAAATAGGTTGCTAAACAGATTTATAAACAATATTCCACCCATAATCCCCATAGATAAAAGTAATTGTATGCATATTTTTTATCAGAAATAGGTTTAATATGTTGCTATGTATGTTTATAAAACAATATTCCCCCCATAATCCCAATGTAGAAAAATAACTTTTATGCATATTCATAACAGAAATAGGTTTAATTTTTTCCTATGTATGTTTAACTACAATATTCCACCCATAATCCCCATGTAGAAAAATAATTAAGTGCCTATTCTTATCAGAAACGGATTTAATAGATTTCTATGTATATTTATCAACAATATTCCACCCATAATCCCCATGTAGAAAAATAATTATATTCATATTCTTATCAGAAACGGATTTAATAGATTTCTATGTATATTTATCAACAATATTCCACCCATAATCCCCATGTAGAAAAATAATTATATTCATATTCTTATCAGAAATGGGTTCAGAAGTAGGTTCCAATGTAGATTTATAAACAATATTCCACCCATAATCCCAATGTAGAAAAATAATTTTTATGCATATTCATAACGGAAATAGGTTTAATTTTTTCCTATGTATGTTTAACTGCAATATTCCACCCATAATCCCCATGTAGAAAAATAATTATATGCATATTCTAATCGGAAATGGGTTAAATAGGTTCCTATGTTTATTTATAAACAATATTCCACCCATAATCCCCATGTAGAAAAATAATTTTATACATATTCATATCAGAAATAGGTTTAATATATTCCTATGTATGTTTAACTACAATATTCCAACCATAATCCACACGTAGAAAAATAATTATATGCATATTCTTATCAGAAATGGGTAAATAGCTACCTATGTATATTTATAATCAATATTCCACTGATAATTCACATGTAGAAAAATAATGAAATGCATATTTTTATCAGAAATAGGGTTAATATGCTGCTATCTATCTTTATAAAATATTCTACCCATCATCCCCATGTAGAAAAATAATTGTATGCATATTCTTATGAGAAATTGGTTAAATAGCTTCCTAAGTATATTTATAAACAATATTCCACCCATAATCCCCATAGAGAAACGTAATTATATGCATACTCTTATCAGAAATGGGTTAAATAGGTTCCTATGTATATTTATAAACAATATTCCACCCATAATCACTATGTAGAAAAATAATGATATGCCTATTATTATCAGAAATAGTTTTAATAAGTTGCTATGTCTGTTTATCTACAATATTCCACACATAATCCCCATGTAGAAAAATAATTATATGCATATTCATATTAGAAATGGGTTAAATATGTTCCTATGTATATTTATAAACAATATTCCACCCATAATCCCCATGTAGAAATAAATTATATTCATATTCTTATCAGAAATGTGTTAAATATGTACCTATATATATATATATATATATATAAGCAATATTCAACCCATAATCCCCATATAGAAAAATAATTATATGCATATTCATTTCAGAAATGGGTTAAATATGTTCCTATGTATATTTATAAACAATATTCCACCCATAATCCCCATGTAGAAAAATAATTATATTCATATTCTTATCAGAAATGGGTTAAATAGTTTCCTTTGTATGTTTTTAAACAATATTCCACTCTTAATCACCATATAGAAAAATAACTTTATGCATATTCTTTTTAGAAATGGGTTAAGTAGGTTCCAATGTAGATTTATAAACAATATTCCACCCAAAATACCCATATAGAAAAATAATTGTATGCACATTCTTATGAGAAATGGGATAAATAGGTTGCTAAACAGATTTATAAACAATATTCCACCCATAATCCCCATAGATAAAAGTAATTGTATGCATATTTTTTATCAGAAATAGGTTTAATATGTTGCTATGTATGTTTATAAAACAATATTCCCCCCATAATCCCAATGTAGAAAAATAACTTTTATGCATATTCATAACGGAAATAGGTTTAATTTTTTCCTATGTATGTTTAACTACAATATTCCACCCATAATCCCCATGTAGAAAAATAATTAAGTGCCTATTCTTATCAGAAACGGATTTAATAGATTTCTATGTATATTTATCAACAATATTCCACCCATAATCCCCATGTAGAAAAATAATTATATTCATATTCTTATCAGAAATGGTTTAAGTAGGTTCCAATGTAGATTTATAAACAATATTCCACCCATAATCCCAATGTAGAAAAATAATTTTTATGCATATTCATAACGGAAATAGGTTTAATTTTTTCCTATGTATGTTTAACTGCAATATTCCACCCATAATCCCCATGTAGAAAAATAATTATATGCATATTCTTATCGGAAATGGGTTAAATAGGTTCCTATGTTTATTTATAAACAATATTCCACCTATAATCCCCATGTAGAAAAATAATTTTATACATATTCATATCAGAAATAGGTTTAATATATTCCTATGTATGTTTAACTACAATATTCCAACCATAATCCACACGTAGAAAAATAATTATATGCATATTCTTATCAGAAATGGATAAATAGCTACCCATGTATATTTATAATCAATATTCCACTGATAATTCACATGTAGAAAAATAATGAAATGCATATTTTTATCAGAAATAGGGTTAATATGCTGCTATCTATCTTTATAAAATATTCTATCCATAATCCCCATGTAGAAAAATAATTGTATGCATATTCTTATGAGAAATTGGTTAAATAGGTTCCTAAGTATATTTATAAACAATATTCCACCCATAATCCCCATAGAGAAACGTAATTATATCCATAATCTTATCAGAAATGGGTTAAATAGGTTCCTATGTATATTTATAAACAATATTCCACCCATAATCCCCATGTAGAAATAAATTATATTCATATTCTTATCAGAAATTTTTTAAATATGTTCCTATATATATATATAAGCAATATTCAACCCATAATCCCCATATAGAAAAATAATTTTATGCATATTCATTTCAGAAATGGGTTAAATATGTTCCTATGTATATTTATAAACAATATTCCACCCATAATCCCCATGTAGAAAAATAATTATATTCATATTCTTATCAGAAATGGGTTAAATAGGTTCCTTTGTTTGTTAATAAACAATATTCAACTCTTAATCCCCATATAGAAAAATAACTATATGCATATTCTTATCAGAAATGGGTTAAGTAGGTTCCTATGTATATTTATAAACAATATTGTACCCAAAATGCCCATATAGAAAAATAATTGTATGCATATTCTTATGGGAAATGGGTTAAATGGGTTCCTAAGTATATTTATAAACAATATTCCACCCATAATCCCCATAGAGAAAAGTAATTATATGAATATTCTTATTAGAAATGGGTTAAATAGGTTCCTATGTATATTTATAAACAATATTCCACCCATAATGCATATGTAGAAAAATAATGATATGCCTATTATTATCAGAAATAGGTTTAATAAGTTGCTATGTATGTTTATCTGCAATATGCCACGCATAATCCCCATGTAGAAAAATAATTATATGCATATCCCTATCAGAAATGGGTTTAATATGTTCCTATGTATATGTATAAACAATATTCCACCCATAATCCCCATGTAGAAAAATAATTATATTCATATTCTTACCAGAAATGGGTTAAATAGGTTCCTTTGTATGTTTATAAACAATATTCCACTCTTAATCCCCACATAGAAAAATAACTATATGCATATTCGTATCAGAAATGGGTTAAGTAGGTTCCTATGTATATTTATAAAAAATATTGTATCCAAAATAATTGTATGCATATTCCTAGGGAAAAAGGGTTAAATGGGTTCCTAAGTATATTTATAAACAACATTCCACCCCTAAAACCCTTGTAGAAAAATAATTATATGCATATTCTTATGAGAAATGGGTTAAATAGGTTCCTATGTAGATTTAAAAACAATATTCCACCCACAATGCTCAATATAGAAAAATGATTGTATATTCATATGAAAAATATGTTAAATACATTCCTAAGTATATTTCTAAACAATATTCCACCCATAATGCCCGAGTAGAAAAAAATGTATATGCATATTCGTATCAGAAATTGGGTTAAATAGGTTCCAATGTATATTTATAAACAATATTCCACCCATAATCCCCATGTAGAAAAATAATTATATGCATATTCGTATCAGAAATGTGTTAAATAGGTTCCAATCTATATTTATGAACAACATTCCACCCATTATCCCCATGTAGAAAAATAATTTTAATGCATATTTATATCAAAAAAAGGTTTAATATATTCCTATGTAGGCATAACTACAGTATTCCACCCATAATTTCCGTGTAGAAAAATTATTATATGCATAATCTTATCAGAAATTGGTTAAATAGGTTCATATGTATATTTATAAACAATATTCCACCGATAATTCACATGTAGAAAATAATGAAATGCATATTTTTATTAGAAATAGGTTAAATATGTTGCTATCTATCTTTTTATAAAATATTCTACCCATAATCCCCATGTAAAAAAATAATTATATTCATATTCTTATCAGAAATGGGTGAAATATGTGCCTTTGTATGTTTATAAACAATATGCCATTCTTAATCCCCACATAGAAAAATAACTTTATGCATATTCTTATCAGAAATGGGTTAAGTAGGTTCCTATGTGTATTTATAATCAATATTCCACCGATAATTCACATGTAGAAAAATAATGAAATGCATATTTTTATCAGAAATAGGGTTAATATGCTGCTATCTATCTTTATAAAATATTCTACCCATAATCCCCATGTAGAAAAATAATTGTATGCATATTCTTATGAGAAATGGGTTAAATAGGTTCCTAAGTATATTTATAAACAATATTCCACCCATAATCCCCATTAGAGAAACGTAATTATATGCATACTCTTATCAGAAATGGGTTAAATAGGTTCATATGTATATTTATAAACAATATTCCACCCATAATCCATATGTAGAAATAAATGATATGCCTATTATTATCAGAAATAGTTTTAATAAGTTGCTATGTCTGTTTATCTACAATATTCCACACATAATCCCCATGTAGAAAAATAATTATATGCATATTCATATCAGAAATGGGTTAAATATGTTCCTATGTATATTTATAAACAATATTCCACCCATAATCCCCATGTAGAAAAAAATTATATTCATATTCTTATCAGAAATGTTTTAAATATGTTCCTATATATATATAAGCAATATTCAACCCATAATCCCCATATAGAAAAATAATTATATGCATATTCATTTCAGAAATGGGTTAAATATGCTCCTATGTATATTTATAAACAATATTCCACCCATAATCCCCATGTAGAAAAATAATTATATTCATATTCTTATCAGAAATGGGTTAAATAGTTTCCTTTGTATGTTTTTAAACAATATTCCACTCTTAATCACCATATAAAAAAATAACTTTATGCATATTCTTTTTAGAAATGGGTTAAGTAGGTTCCAGTGTAGATTTATAAACAATATTCCACCCAAAATACCCATATAGAAAAATAATTGTATGCACATTCTTATGAGAAATGGGTTAAATAGGTTGCTAAACAGATTTATAAAAAATATTCCACCCATAATCCCCATAGATAAAAGTAATTGTATGCATATTTTTTATCAGAAATAGGTTTAATATGTTGCTATGTATGTTTATAAAACAATATTCCCCCCAACAAATAATTAAGTGCCTATTCTTATCAGAAACGGATTTAATAGATTTCTTTGTATATTTATCAACAATATTCCACCCATAATCCCCATGTAGAAAAATAATTATATTCATATTCTTATCAGAAATGGTTTAAGTAGGTTCCAATGTAGATTTATAAACAATATTCCACCCATAATCCCAATGTAGAAAAATAATTTTTATGCATATTCATAACGGAAATAGGTTTAATTTTTTCCTATGTATGTTTAACTGCAATATTCCACCCATAATCCCCATGTAGAAAAATAATTATATGCATATTCTTATCGGAAATGGGTTAAATAGATTCCTATGTTTATTTATAAACAATATTCCACCCATAATCCCCATGTAGAAAAATATATTTATACATATTCATATCAGAAATAGGTTTAATATATTCCTATGTATGTTTAACTACAATATTCCAACCATAATCCACACGTAGAAAATAATTATATGCATGTTCTTATCAGAAATGGGTAAATATTTACCTATGTATATTTATAAACAATATTCCACCCATAATCCCCATGTAAAAATAAATTATATTCATATTCTTATCAGAAATTTTTTAAATATGTTCCTATATATATATATATATATAAGCAATATTCAACCCATAATCCCCATATAGAAAAATAATTATATGCATATTCATTTCAGAAATGGGTTAATTATGTTCCTATGTATATTTATAAACAATATTCCACCCATAATCCCCATGTAGAAAAATAATTATATTCATATTCTTATCAGAAATGGGTTAAATAGGTTCCTTTGTTTGTTAATAAACAATATTCAACTCTTAATCCCCATATAGAAAAATAACTATATGCATATTCTTATCAGAAATGGGTTAAGTAGGTTCCTATGTATATTTATAAAAAATATTGTATCCAAAATAATTGTATGCATATTCCTAGGGAAAAAGGGTTAAATGGATTCCTAAGTATATTTATAAACAACATTCCACCCCTAAAACCCTTGTAGAAAAATAATTATATGCATATTCTTATGAGAAATGGGTTAAATAGATTCCTATGTAGATTTAAAAACAATATTCCACCCACAATGCTCATATAGAAAAATGATTGTATATTCATATGAAAAATATGTTAAATACGTTCCTAAGTATATTTCTAAACAATATTCCACCCATAATGCCCGAGTAGAAAAAAATGTATATGCATATTCGTATCAGAAATTGGGTTAAATAGTTTTCAATGTATATTTATAAACAATATTCCACCCATAATCCCCATGTAGAAAAATAATTATATTCATATTCTTATCAGAAATGGGTTAAATAGGTTCCTTTGTTTGTTAATAAACAATATTCAACTCTTAATCCCCATATAGAAAAGTAATTATATGCATATTCTTCTCAGAAAAGGGTTAAATAGGTTCCTATGTATATTTATAAACAATATTCCACCCTTAATCCATATGTAGATAAATAATGATATGCCTAGGTTTAATAAGTTGCTATGTATGTTTATCTACAATATTCCACATGTAGAAAAATAATTATATGCATATTCCTATCAGAAACGGATTTAATAGGTTCATATTTCCCGCATTACGAGGGACACACGCGCACACAGCCAAGGAGGCATGGCTTCCGCAGATAGTGGAGTGCGCGCCATTCGTTGTACAGTCTCGTGGAGCACGCCCCCCCCACCTCGACAGCGCGAATGTGTGATTCTCGATGCAGTGTGAGATAAAACAGCACTTTAAGGCATTTTACCTATACAAGTGGGGAGGATGCCATTATGTGTTCTCATGAAAACCTCCTGATGATTAGACCTGGATCCTCTTGCAAGATGTGCTACAAACCATTTCGTTTGCTTAATTCTACACTTTTTTTTAACCATGTATAATAGTGTTCACCAACAAAAGCCATAAGGATTTTTTTAGATGCCTTAAATGGCCATTCTTTTGTCTTATGTTTTGTTACTACCATTGTAATATGGCTTATGTGCCATTGCAAGTTTTTACAACTTTTTCAAAAGGGCTTTAACTACCGCTGGATGCAAGATAAGCCTTTAATGTGCGTTGTGAAAGGCTTTAGGTTGAGAGAGAATTGTGGCCTTCACCGGGCTCAGCTTTACACTTTTATGTCTGTAATATGGGTGTTTTGTAAAGATTTCAGTCTGCTCATATTCCTTTAAATCAGTTCATCTTAGTTTTCTCGACTGGTTCTCCTTTTTAAAGTATTAAAACTAAAGGCAAATTTTTTTTATTTTGTTTCGATGGAGTAGATTGGAACGATTGTCAGGTTTTCCTTTTTCTTTTTTATTGTATTAACTCTTGCTAGTGTTGCTAAAAACATTCACATGTAAATGTTCAGTTCTTTTATTGAACTTGACATAATTACATTTGTTATGTAGTTAACTGTAGAGCGATTCTGTCAGCAGTCTCATTTGGCTCCTGCCATCTGATTGGAAACCTTATTCACCTAATTTTCATATGTGTCCTTAAAAGAGACGTATGGCATGAGCCATAAGACTGTGTCACTGGATTTCACTTAGTTCAGCACACCTGTGACCCAGATTCAGTCAGCAGACCAAAGCTTGCTGATGTCAGAGATGATTCAGACTTTGCAGCAAACCTGACGATGTTGGGATCCACCCAGATGCCTGACGGGGCAGCTGGTTCAGTCTCTCAGCGTTCCTCTGAGAGGCCTGAGCCAGCCACTCCTACCCCCTCCATAGCTCGGTACTCCAGTGAGTCAATGATCACCACTCTCTGCTCAGGAAAAACTGAGAACGGAGTGATCAGCAGCCAGGGGAACACTCTTTTCTTGGTCTCGGACCAATGCTGCGTCCCTGTAGGTGAATATGTAATTTTGTGGAGGGTTTTTTTTTTTTTTATCCCACACTTAACAATTTGATTAAAATTTGGAGATCCTTCGTTAAGTTATACAGCATGTTGTAATACTGACTGTATGTTTCACTATGACCTGTATTTACAAGGCTGGCACTAAATCTGCACCCTGCTAAAAAATAAAAAAAAGTTTGTAATGTTGACATTTGTCCCTGACAATGAAATTTGGACCCTATTATGTTTAAGAAAATTGTTAGTATCCCCCCCCAATTACTATCATACATAGCATCTAAGTAGACAGTTCTTATGTCAGTTTTTGCAGGAAACATTGAACCCAGTGACTGCATTTTTGAGGTTGTTCACCTGAAAAATGTATAGATGTGTGAAATGTTTGTGTGGACCGAACCTTGAAGTACATCCATATGAGTGTTTGATAGCTGCCTGTTTGTAAGTAGTTTATGGTATTTGCAGTCATTGCCTAACTTGCTCAAAACATGCACAGTGTTCAAAGCTGTGGATGGTGTCGCAGCAGTTGGCACAGTCAGCTGTGTCTGCTGTGATGGCAACATTTTTTGAGGTTTTTTAATGGCTGTCTTGGCAACAGCAACCCAACAGCTCTTTTGGATTTATTCTTATGTAAATTGATTTTATTGGTGGCTTATAAAATCTTATAAAGCTTAAACCAACTTGTGTATATACAGAAGGGATCAATGAAAACGGCAGACTTTCTTGTGTTCACTTTCCACCAACAGAACAATGCAGAATATAATCTATCAATCTGTATGTAGCTTTCCACATGTTATGTTTATACTTAATGTAAATGCATTTGCCACATCAGGTAAAACGCACGCAGATCCAAGAGCCCAGTGCTTTTGTGCAGGATGCCAAATAAATTTTACATTTTGGTTTTTAAATGTTACACTGGGTAAGTAATCCATTATTCTGTGTGGTAATATAGTTAGTCTAAGATTGTGGATACTTATAGTTCTCTTAATTCTAAAGAATTTGAAGGATTTGATAGACCTCTACCTACGCACACAAACCACAGCAAACAGTTTCTTCTCTTAGGTTAAATGCCATTGATCTGTATATAGAAAAATGATATGGTACTTTCTGTCCTCATCTCCTGGTCCTGATATGTTTAGCTGAGTAGCTTTTTCCTTCAGTAGTCTCATTGAGGTCTTCATTAGTATATCTGTAAAGTATGTATATGTGTATGTAATTTCACATATTCTCTTTAACAAGTTACCTGCCACCTTCTCAGATGCTTCCTCGACATATGCCCACAAGCACTACATAGCAGTGAAAGATCATCCATTGGAATGCCTGTAGTGCTTGGATTATTTCATCTTCAGGATATATTTCTGGCTGCTTGAACCTTTGCAGTATCCTGTACATGCACTGTTGAGAACAAGTCAGTCTTCCCATAGGCTGTAAGCAATTATGTCAGCTTCTCTACACTCTCAGTAGAGAGAATATTATAGTAACTGCTACAGTTTCGTCTCCAGAGATCTTTTACTCATGTAATGACCACTCTCAGGGCTTCATTGGACTAAAACCTCTTGTAAAACCTCTTGTAGTTTTGCAACTTTAAGACCGCATCTGAAACAGATTTCCCAATATAATAATTGAGCCACGGTATAGATATGATTTCTTTGCATTGTTCCATTTTGCACTGGCCCCAGATTGTTCCAGAATAACTGTAGATAAATTGTAATATTGCTTTCAGTGTTAACAATATATTCTGTGTAA
Organism: Aquarana catesbeiana; assembly: GCF_042186555.1. Classification (NCBI taxonomy): domain Eukaryota; kingdom Metazoa; phylum Chordata; class Amphibia; order Anura; family Ranidae; genus Aquarana; species Aquarana catesbeiana. The sequence continues at coordinate 258,786,059 of NC_133328.1, read as the reverse complement.
AAATGCATCTTTTTTTGTTTTGGAAGTTAAATATACCTGTGCCATATTAGATTTTTTACCTTTTTGAGTAATGTATATACCAAGCATATTTACTGCTCAATCCTTCGATTCATTCAAGTCTTTGATTTGTCCAGAGAATAGGGGCTGTACAAACGGTTCTTGTTCTCCGGGTATGGTATAGGACAGGTGTCTCAGGCTGGTGGCCCTCCGGCTGTTGCGGGACTGCAGATCCCATGAGGCATTGCAAGCCTGACAGTTACGGGCATGGCTTCCACTTGTGGTTCCGGTAGCAAGAACTTACTATATTAACAATTGGGTGTATTTATTTTCTAGTTTACCAACAAGCCTTAAGTGTATCTAAAGCCAAACTTTTTGCTTTTGGATATAGCCTCGAAGTGTTACAACTTCTAAAGGGTTTTAATATTGTCTGTGACCCCTCTGGGGAAGTTCACCCCTTTGTATGACCTGGTAACCTTGTTGCTGGAACAGCTTTGTTGCTGATGCGAAATCCAAGTTTTTACAGTTGTCACCTGAACAGAAGTAGAGGAGTAATCTTCCAATGATGAAACAGGTGTCAATAACCCCCTACATGGGACTTTACCTTTCTCTACTGTATACTTTTATTACTGTATATACTGTAATAAGTGAACCTTTGGTAACTTTCACAAAATGTGTAAAATGTTTAATTCCTTGATATGTGGAACTTGAGATTTGTTACTGTTGCATGCTAACTAATTAATATCTTTAAAGCATAGGCTGTGCACATATTTAATTGAAAATGTATCGACTAAACGTTTTAAGGGTCCTTTTACCATGCATTGTTAGAATCTCGACCGGTTCAGCAGGAACCGCCAGAGTCGAACTATTAATTAGCAGACTGAATGTACCAAGTTGATCAAGTTGGGTACAACCAAACTGCCGGATTTGCTTCCAATTATCGCAAGCGGCTGCACTGTCTTCTTCCAGAGGGGATGGATTTCCCCACCTGCCTCCCTGCTGGAAGAAGACCGTATCTTAGCATACTGATTTTCGGCCCATGTGTCGCGGGCTTTAGGCTGGGAAACACATGGGAATTTTTTGCCCAGCTGCTAACCGCTACCAATTGCTACAGTTATGTAGCAGTGGACAACTGATCATTTCTACATGCCACAATCCAAAATGTGGCATTTTGCTACATTTAAATATACTGCATACATCACTCAGTTGCCTATGTGTGGCTATTGTTAGTGATTAGTAGTGGAGTGCTAACAGGTGTTGATTGTTGTAGCAAAAATTTCTGGTGTACACCCAGCCTTTAATTTCATTTATGGAGGGTATACATGACTTTGACTGCCTCAGCAACGCACATTCTAAATAATTAAAAAATTGCTTAGAAACAGCTGTCACTGGATTTCACTGTGGGAAAAGTTATTCCTACCATGGCAGAAGTTGTTCACTGACTGCACACATATCAGCACTTCACCACGAATGCAAAGAAAAAAAAGGGGGGGTGAGAAGTAGCCTCAGGAGAGCAGTGATGTAACATCCCTGTAATTCCAGGGTTCAGAGAGGGAGTGCTGCTCTGTGGATAGACTAAAGATTGGCTGTCCTGCAGACAGCATAGTTTCATTTTCATTAAGGGCCAGTTCGCACCAGATGCAGTTCCGTGCACTTTTTCTTTGCGCTGAAGGTGCGTGCGCGGTGTTTTCTGTGTATTCCGGTGGCTCTGGTTCACGCTAGTGCAGTCAGATCTGCACTGGCAGCTGGCTGCGCTGGTGTGGACTGGGGCCATTGGTGTGCATGGAGGGCGCTGTGCATACATTTTTAGAACCAGTTCAAACCACAAAAATGCACGGATACGTGGATTATTTTTTGCTTACACTTCACACCACCTGCAGTTCCAGTGCGTTTTGATACAAAATGCAGCACGCTCTACTTTTTTCTTTTTTTTTCTTTCTACTTTGGAAGCCATTGGAATGCATGGAAAACACTGCATAGATTTTTTAGCGCGGAGGAGCGCGCGGGGCTACATCTGGTGTGGACTGGCACTAAAAGGGTAAAGAACAATGCTTTTCGCTTGTGGATTAAATACTTGCTATGTCTAGGATGGTTGACACTTTCCAGAATGATGAAAGTGCCATTTTCTACTAATGAAGATTATGCATTCATAAGCATTATGAATAGCACAGGTACAGAGAAATGTTTCAGAAAATACTGCAGTCAGCCGCTGCCTAATTGCCTTAAATAAACTATATATGCTGCAATTATTATGAAATACATCAAGTTCTAATGTAGTTGGAGGACTACTGTGGAAGGGAATGCTAATTCCTTTTTATGTCACAATTGCCCTAAATTTAGTAGTAATATAAGTCAGCTTGGATATTTGTTTGTGCCATTTAGAACATACCTTTGTGGCTTTTACAGACCAGAGGAATGTAGAAGTAAGCACATACACTTTTTTTTTTTGTCATCACACACCAAAAATGCAATCTTTCTCCCAAGATCTGAAATATCATTTAAAGCAGTCAATAGTTTTGTGTTTACGATTCTATGTAAAATGGAAATGAGTAATGTTGTGATAAATGTCCTTAGAGTTTGTACTGCATGGTTATTTAAAAAAAATATGTATTCTGTATTTGATGTAAAGAAACATGTACAGTATTGATGTATCATAACTTAATGATCTGTACATTCTGTTTAACTGGAGTTTTTCGGTAGGCCTATTAAACTTTGGCTGTTTGTACACACCCTCTCTATGCAACTTGGGCGCATATCCTTGAAGGCTCCACAGATGAACACTGGCATTTGTATATAACTTCAGTTTTTTAAACCTTAGATTGAGGGTCTGCTTATGTTGCCTTTGAATTTGATTTCTGTATTTCTACATCAGATCTGCTTTCACCACCAGTGATTCCATGACCAACCTGGAAATTTGGTTGATCCTTTTTTTTTTTCTTTTTATGTGTGTTGGGCTGACTTTAAATATAGGAATGTTGATGGAAAATTACATATTTTGTTGCTGAAACTAGCTAACGGACTCCATTGCTAGTTTTGTAAGGACTTCTATAATTGTTGCAAAAAGTCCCACTAGCAATTTAAATTCACACATATGAACTAAAGCTGGGTGCAGAAAATTATATCATATAAGTGATGCTTATGATCTCCCCCCGCTGAGACATTGCATTCTGAAGGGGCTGCAAGCTCTGATAGAATGCTGGTTTTCCGAGCATGACCGTTTGAGACAAGGCGGTTGTTAAATCGGCTTCTGTTAGACAGCAGTACACAAGGACCAAAAATCAGCCTGCGTATGGGCTTTAAATCAAACCGTTTCAATTATTTATAAACAATATTCCACCCATAATCCCAATGTAGAAAAATAATTATATGCATATTCTTATGTGAAATGGGTTATGTATATTTATAAACAATATTCCACCCATAATCCCCATGTAGAAAAATTATTATATTCATATTCTTATCAGAAATGGGTTAAATAGATTCCTTTGTAGGTTTATAAACAATATTCCACTCTTAATCCCCATATAGAAAAATAACTATATGCATATTCTTATCAGAAATGGGTTAAGTAGGTTCCTATGTATATTTACATGTATATTTATATCACAGGTTTAATATGTTGATATTTATATTTATTAGCAATATTTCACCCATATAAATCCCATGTAGAAAAATAATTTTATGCATATTCATCACAGAAATAGGTTTAATTTTTTCCTATATATGTTTAACTATGTGGGGATTATACCCCGGCAGAACACTACTGCCAAAGTATGGGACCTTGGAGGTGCTCTGGGATCTTCGTTGCTTGATTCAATACTGATTCCTTTAAGTGTTAGATTGCATCACTCAGTGATAGATAATGTTTTCTCTTAAAGATAATAAAAATAATAGGGTAGGGAGCTGAATGGCTATGAAGCCCAGACATGGGACCACATGAGAAGGTAGATGATTTTAGGATTTTCTTTGTATCTGGCCATAGAGAAACCAATGCATGAGAATGCGTTATATAGAGGCTAATATTCCCGGGGGGAAATGAGGAATGTGACCAGAATAAGGGGGGGGAGGCAAGGAAGGGAGAGGGAACAGGAAGGGGAGTAGAAGCGGGAGGTTAAGATATTAGAGAGAAAGAATACAGAAGATATGAGAATATGAAATATGAGATATGAGGTGCATTGACCCCTGCCTGAGGTGTAGAACCGGTTCATTCAGTTAGCTGGATTGCGCCATTTCCTGAAGATATGCTTCCGTGTATATGAAGTGCTGCCAGGGTCTTCAGGTTTCCCTGAAGGTCTCCTCCCTATTGTGTAGGGTAGCCGTAAGATCTTCCATGTCCCTTAATTCATTTACTTTAGTAAACCACAGGGATTTCGCCGGTGGTCTCTCCGATTTCCAGCACAAGGGAATGCATGCCTTTGCGGCATTCAGAAGTTGGATGGTGAGAGAGGTCTTATATTTTTTAATGGGTCGTTCTGACAGATGGAGCAGACAGGCTGCAGGGTTCCCCTCCAGGGAGACACCTGTGAGGTGTCCGATTGTGCGGGTCACCCCTAGCCAGAAAGGGGCAAGTTTGGAACATGACCAGAAGATGTGCAACATCGTCCCCTCCTCAGCACCACAGCGCCAGCAGAGGCTGGGTACCTGAGGGAAGAAGCGATGTAGAATGGCAAGGGACCCTGTACCAGCGTGTTGTGATTTTGTAACAAGTTTCTTGCACCCTAGTCGCAATGGAGGATTTCTGGGCAAAATAAAGAATTTTTTGTCTCTGTACATCGGTGAATTGGATTCCCAGTTACTCCTCCCATTTAGTGAGAAACGGGGGCACGTATCCTTCCTCTGGTTGCGTTAGGGATGAGTATATCAGTGAAAGGCAGTGTCCCTACGAAGGCAAATGAGCTCCAGTTCAGTTAGTTTGCGGGTAATGCCTGGTTTCTGTAGATAGCTGCGTAGAAAATTCCGCAGCTGTAAGCTGCTCCAGACATCTAGGGGGGGTCTTCCACCAACGTCCCGACATTTAGGGAAAGTTGGCCATTGGGTTCCATGAAATCATGTAAGCACAGCCTGGTGCTCATTGCGAGTCGCTTAAATTGAGGGCTCCGCAATCCAGGTAGGAATTCCGGATTACCTAGAATCGGCACCATGGGGGACGGCTGCGGGGATACAGATGAGCACCGAAAAGCATCTCTGGCCACCGTTAAGGTACTGCCAAGAGTGGGGTGTTCAATGATACCCTTGGGTAGTGGTGTTGTAATCCAGGGCCAACTCCTGGCCAAACCCCCGGAGTCCTCCTCCTCCATTGCAACCCAGTGTTTCGCCTCTGCATGGCTGTGCCAATCCACCAGCCTAGTTAGGTGGACTGCTCTGTAGTAAGCCTTAATGTCCGGCAAGCCCACCCCACCCCTACTTTTCGCCAAATGAAGGAGTTGGAGTCGGACTTGTGGTTTGCGGTGGGACCAGACAAATGCCAGGAACATGGAGTCAATTCGTTTGAAGAACGCTGGAGGCAGTCGGATGGGGAGTACCTGAAGCAGGTATAGCACCCTTGGCAGCAGAGTCATCTTCAGGGCACTTGCATCTGCCGAACCACGTCAGCGTCGGGGAATGCCAGTGTAGTAGGTCAGTTTTAAGGCGTAAAAGTAATGGGTCAAAATTGGCCGAGTACAATTCATCATCAGAGGGGAGAGGGGGCAACCCTGTCGGGTACCATTTCGGATATCAAAGAAGTTCGATCTCGTCTCGTTCACTCTAACCGACGCACAAGGAGCGTATCCATTGTAACATGGATGAGCGAAGACCTATGTGCTCTAGAGTTGCCTGGATAAAGGACCAGTTGACGCGATCGAAGGCCTTCTCTGCGTCGGTTGACAGCAGAAGAAGGGCCTTTTTGGTGGTCTTTGCCGCATGTATCAGATTGATGACTCGAATCGTGTTGTCTCTGGGTTCACGTAGCGGCACAAAGCCTGCCTGGTCTCTGTGAATCAGATTCGGTATGTGTGGAAGCAACCTATTAGCTAAAATCTTGGCAAAGAGTTTAAGGTCCGAATTCAGGAGTGCAATTGGACGGTAGCTCCCACAAAGTGATGGGTCTTTACCCTCTTTCGGAATAAGGGAGATATATGCCCTTAGGGGAAGGCATTCCCTTCCGTAAGGGTGTTTAGGGCAGAGACCAAAGGTTTCGACAGGTTTTGATATCAAAGAAGGTTTTGTAGTACACTGGGGTTAGACCATCAGGGCCAGGGGCCTTTTTCGGTTTCGAGGAGGCCAGAGCCACGCCCAGTTCTTTAACCGTCAGGGGTTCCTCCAGCTCCTCCCTCACATCCTCTGGTAATGATGGCATGCCTGAGGCAGCTACATACGTTTGGGGGGACTGCCTGCCCTCCAAAGGGGAGTCCCTAGGTTCCGTTCTTTCTAAGTTATAGAGACCTGTATAGAAGGAGCGGAACTCCTCTGCTATATCTGAGGAGGTATTTAGCTTCCGCCCTGAGGATGACTGTATATGTGGGATATATGTTTTCGTGCGAGGGCCCTGCAGGGCTCTGGCCAAGAGTGATCCGGGTTTGTTTGAGAACTCGAACATAGTACGTCGCGCCCACGCCAGTTTCTGTTTGGTCTTATGGAACAACAGAGTACAGAGTTCCTCACGGGCCTTCTGTAGATCCCGGAGGGTTGCGCGGGCAAGACTAGCTTTATGTATTCTCTCTAGTTTGCGAATTGATGCTAGGAGTTCCTCTGTACGTTTCAGTCTATCTCGTTTGAGGCGGGTTCCTATTTTGATCAGTGCACCTCTCACAACCGTCTTGTGGGCTTCCCAGACCACAAGGGGGTTGGGGACTGACCCCTCATTGACCGCGAAATACTCCCGCAATGCGTTCAGTATCTCCGCGCGGGTTTCCTCTGATTGAAGCAGTGCATTGGGGAAATAAACATTTGGGAATGTGACCTACACATCAGACACCCTTCCCTTTAGAAGAAGAAAGCGGCCCTGCTCGTCTGTCCGCTGTGCCTCAAATACCCATAGAACCGACACAGCCAAGATGATGCTTACCCCTTTTGACTTGGAAATTGGAGAGACACTATGGTATGCTACAGGAAAGGCCCCATTAGTCAGTCTAGGTATAGAACCTGCACGGAAGTGCGTCTCCTGCAGAAAAGCTACATGTGTTTTGCCCCTACGCAGGTCAGCCAGTAGCTGTGAGCGCTTTTCCGATATATTGACGCCCTGCACATTTAGAGAGGTGATCTTAAGGTGACCCATCGTGTCTTCTGGCAGGGAAATGGTTGGCAGTATATGTATGGGAAACTCCCACAAACAGAACCCCCTTCAGGCAGAGGCCAGAGAGAGAGGAGAGTAGATCAGGTAGAGGAGAGTAGTAAGGTGAAAAAGGGGGAGGGGAAAAGGGATGGGGTGAGGAGGGTGAGCGATTTCTTTCGTAGACTAACTATGGGCCCCTGTTGCACACTAAACGTCCGCCCTAATGTGGGGGTGGAAAGTGCGTCGAGATCTACTCGAAAATAAGTAGAATTTAGGCAGAAGTCTGAGTGAACATAGAATGTGGAGATAGCGCCTCTGAGAGTCATGTTATTTCTAATACGAGAACTAACACAGCTAAACATAGCTAAACATAACTTTTGCTGAGGGCACCTACAGCAGTGCTGCCGGACACCCTCCGCCGCGACCACTTAGTGACTGCGTCTCCGGGAGACCCGCGGACGCCATACCGGACCCCATCACCAGTGCAATCACATGATATTGCCGGCATGGTCCATAATGGCGCCCCACGGTGCAGCCCGCAGCACAGAACCAAGAGTCCTTTACTTTTGTATCAAGGAGTACTGAAATGAGCCCTGAAGGGCGGAGTCGGAACCAATATTATAAATGTAAAACAATAAGATGATAACATAGTGAAATAAACCGTTATAAGAGTCATAACAGAGCATAACAGGCAGAGCATGTTGCCTGCAGTTGTCACATCCCCAGGGTTGTTACACATTACAAAACCATAAAACCATAAAGCTACCCCTCCTCCCCCCTCATACTGCGTAGCCACCTACCTGCATATCCTCCCAGAGGGAGCTAAGGGGCGGAAAGGGTCCTAGGGGAACCCCGGGTGGCCGACAGCGCGTTCAATGAACCAATAAACTATTGGGGGGAAGCAGGGAGACAGACCGGGCCTCCAGGGCTAATATCTAAGGTTGTGGAACCCACCTGTCTAAAGATTAACATCTTGAGGTGTCGGGATTAACAGCCCGCTTACCGTCCCCCCCACTCCATCCGCCCCCCCGGGCCGGCCACCAGTAGTGGATCTGTATGGGAGCAGCGGCGTGCAGGCAAGCAGGCCCGGATTACTAGCAGACTGGATTAACCCATCACCTCCCCGAGCAGGCTAGCAAGAGTCAGTTGACAATCTGTCGTTCCCCAGAGGGGTTCAAAGGCACATCCTGGGGACACGAATCCTGAGAGTGTGTTATGTATGGCAATCAACTCAGGCCTGGGTGTTGTATATCGAAACGGTTTCCCCGGCCTCCTGTAGGGGAGGAACTAGAATTCTTGGGGTACCCGGGGAGGTTATGTAGTGTGAGCGTTCATCTTGTCTTACCAGTCCTTGGGATGAGATGGAAGGTTAAGCTTCGGAAGACCTCGGGTGAGGTCTGACAGTCTCTCGGCTAGTGGCACGCGAGCGCGGTCTACGGACTCGTTGCGGCCTGGGCAGAGGTGGGCCCAGGGCCTCCAAGGACAATAGGTAGTCAAACCAGTTGGGGACACTTACAGCCGGCTTGGCAAGGAAGCTGAACAGGTCTGGGAGTTGGTCCGGTGAGCGTAGGTAGAATTCTGCTGCGAGGGCCTCCGCACGATGAGATGGAAGGGGGTGTCCCCAGCGATACGTCACCTCCGCCGACCGGATTACCTCTAGCAGCGGTCCCAAAAGGCCTCGCATTGCTCTTGTCTGCCTGGAGACGTCCGGATAGATCCTGATCAATGCTCCATCAAAGTCAATTGGGCCACGTTCCCATGCCATTCGCATGATCTCCTCTTTTATAGTAAAAAAGTGTACTCTGCAAAGGACATCTCGTGGAAGGTCTGTGGCATCAGGATCCTGGGAATCAGCAGGGGGTGTCCTGGGTCCTGGAATACGGTGGACCATGTCCAGCTCTAACTCTGCAGTAGGCGGTTTACCGAGCACCTGATTCAGGATAGCTGCCACAGTTGCGCGTAGGTCTGACCCCATGGTGGCTTCAGGGATGCCACGGAGGTGCAAATTGTTGCGTCTGCTACTGTTCTCGCCGTCGTCTAGCTTCAGTTGAATATCAACAAGATGGCGGCGAAAGCCACGCTGCTCCTGTTCTATGGCGGTAATGCAAGAAGGAGAGTGGAAGGACAAAGCTGCTAAGGAGCTAGAAGAGTGGTACATAAGACAAGATGAGTTATTACAGAAGACAAAAGCAAATAATCGGGCTGCTGAGGAGGCATTTGTAAGTGACGTTGAAGAATCAACCCCAGGGACAGAATGGGAACGAGTGGCTCGTCTTTGTGACTTTAACCCCAAATCTAGCAAGCAGACAAAAGATGTCTCCCGTATATACAGACCTTTAATATCACATGTATTCATAACAGAGGACTCCAGCACAGTGACCCTCTCTTCTACTGTGTCCACCTGTTGGCGCAAATCATGCAGTTCCCTGGAAAGTGCATTTACTATGGTTGCCGCCATTTCCTGCAGGTCCTGCCTTGTAGGTAGGCCGGACACAATGTCTCTAAGAGAGCCCTCCACAGCGTCACCTGGCTCCCTTGTGTGGCTGCAGCTGGGTGGAATGTCAGTAATGGGGATCACAGGGGACAGTATGGGGGAGGCTGACCTGTCATCCGAAGCGGCTCGGTCTCCTCCAGCATTGAGTCCCGGCTGGGTGCCCTTCTTGGATGAGATGGCGGCGCTCGTCGGAGGCACACACGGCGGCGCCATCTTGGCCGGCGCGGCGGGAGATGAAGCCGCGTGCTGCCTAAGGAAATAGTGTGTTATTTCTGATCCTTTCTGAACCCCCAAGTCCAGCGGGTGTTTGCGGTCCCCTGGCATGAAGTCTGGCTCTCACTGGCACGGTTTGCTGATCTTTCTCAGGGCTTCCCCGCACAGAGCTCCGAGGTGTGCGTCCTCAACTCTGCCATCTCTCGGCCACGCCCCCCTATGTATGTTTAACTACAATATTAAACCCATAATTTCCATGTAGAAAAATAATTATATGCATATTCTTATCAGAAATGGGTGAAATAGGATCCTATGTATATTTATAAACAATATTCCATCCATAATCCATATGTAAAAAAATAATTATATGCATATTCTTATGAGAAATGGGTTAAATAGGTTTGTATGTATTATTTATAAACAATATTCCACCCAAAATCACAATGTAGAATAAAAATTACATGCATATTCTTATCAGAAATGGGTTAAATAGGTTTGTATGTATTATTTATAAACAATATTCGACCCAAAATCACAATGTAGAATAAAAATGACATGCATATTCTTATCAGAAATGGGTTAAATAGGTTCCAATGTATATTTTTAAACAATATTCCACCTATAATCCCCATATAGAAAAGTAATTATATGCATATTCGTATCAGAAATGGGTTAAATAGGTTACTATATATATTTATAAGCAACATTCAACCCATAAGCCCCATATAGAAAAATAATTATATGCATATTCTTATTCGAAATGGGTTAAAAAAGGTTACTAGGTATATTTATAAACAATATTTCACCAATAATCCCCATGTAGAAAAATAATGATATGCATATTCTTATCAGAAATGGGTTAAATAAGTTCCTATGTATATTTATAAACAATATTCCACCCATAATCCCCATGTAGAAATATAATTATATGCATATTCCTATCAGAAATGGGTTAAATAGGTTGCTATGCATTTTTATAAACAATATTCCACCCATAATCCCAATGTAGAAAAATAATTTTATGCATATTCATATCAGATATGGGTTTAATTTTTTCCTATATATGTTTAACTACAATATTCCACCCATAATCCCCATGAAAAAAAATAATTATATTCATATTCTTATCAGAAATGGGTGAAATAGGATCCTATGTATATTTATAAACAATATTCCACCCATAATGCATATGTAGAAAAATAATGATATGCCTATTCTTAACAGAAAAAGGATTAATATTTTGCTATGTATGTTTATCTACAATATTCCACCCATAATCCCCATGTAGAAAAATAATTATATGCATATTCATATCACAAATAGGTTTAATATGTTGATATTTATATTTATTAACAATATTCTACCCATAAACCCCATGTAGAAAAATAACTTTATGCATATTCATAACAGAAATGGGTTTAATTTTTTTTCTATGTATGTTTAACTACAATATTCCACCCATAATCCCCATGTAGAAAATAATTATATGCACATTCTTATCAGAAATGGGTTAAATAGGTTCCTATGTTTATTTATAAACAATATTCCACCCATAATCCCAATTTAGAATAAAAATTATATGCATAGTCTTATCAGAAATGGGTTGAATAGGTTGATATGTAAATTTATAAACAATATTCCACCCATAATCCCCATGTAGAAAAATAATTATAGGTATTTTCTTATGAGAAATGGATTAAATAGGTTCCTATGTATATTTATAAACAATATTTCACCCAAAATCCCAATGTAGAATAATAATTAAATGCATATTATTATCAGAAATGGGTTCAATAGGTTGCTATGTATATTTATAAACAATATTCCACTCATAATCCCCATGTAGAAAAATAATAATATGCATATTTTTATCAGAAATGGGTTAAATAGGTTCCTTTGTATGTTTATGAACACTATTCCACTCTAGAAAAATAACTTTATGCATATTCTTATCAGAAATAGGTTAAGTAGGTTCCTATGTATAATTATTAACAGTATTCCACCCATAATCCCCATGTACAAAAATAATTATATGAATATTCTTATGAGAAATGGGTTAAATAGCTTCCTATGTAAATTTATAAACAATATTCCACCCATAAACCCGACGTAGAATAATAATTACATGCATATTCTTATCAGAAATGGTTTAAATAGGTTCCTATGTATATTTATAAACAATATTCCACCCATAATCCCCCTATAGAATAGTAATTATATGCATATTCTTATCAGAAATGGGTTAAATAGGTTCCTATATATAGATATAAACAATATTCCACCCATAATCCCCATATAGAAAAAGAATTATATACATATTCTTATCAAAAATGGGTTAAATAGGGTCCTATGTATATTTATAAACAATATTCCACCCATAATCCCAATGTAGAATAATAATTATATGCATATTCTAATCATAAATGGGTTAAATGTATATTTATAAACAGTGTATATTTATAAACATTATTCCACCCATAATCCCCATATAGAATAGTAATTATATGCATATTCTTATCAGAAATGGGTTAAATAAGTTCCTATATATATATAAACAATATTCCACCCATAATCCCCATATAGAAAAAAATGATATGCATATTCTTATCAAAAATGGGTTAAATAGGTTACCATGAATATTTATAAAAAATATTCCACCCATAATCCCCATGTAAAAAAATAATTATATGCATATTCTTGACCGAAATGGGTTAAAAAGGTTACTATGTAATAATTATATGCATATTCTTATGAGAAATAGGTTAAATAAGTTCCTATGTAAATTTTTTCACAATATTCCACCCATAATCCCGAAGTAGAATAATAACTATATGCATATTCTTATCAGAAATTGGTTAAAAAGGTTCCTATGTATATTTATAAACAATATTCCACCCATAATCGCCATATAGAAAAATAATTTTATGCATATTTATATCAGAAATAGGATTAATATATTCCTATGTATGTTTAACTACATTATTCCACCCATAATCCCCATGTAGAAAAATAATTATATGCATATTCTTATCAAAAATTGGGTTAAATAGGTTGCTATGTATATTTATAAAGAATATTCCACCCATAATCCCCATGTGGAAAAATAATTATATGCATATTCTTATCAGAAACATGTTCCTATGTATATTTATAAACAATATTTCACCCATAATACCATGTGGAAAAAATATTTTATGCATATTGATATCAGAAATTGGTTTAATATATTGCTATGTATGTTTATAAACTATATTTCACCCATAAACCCCATATAGAAAAATAATTATATGCATATTCTTATTCGAAATGAGTTAAAAAAGGTTACTAGGTATATTTATAAACAATATTTCACCAATAATCCCCATGTAGAAAAATAATGATATGCATATTCTTATCAGAAATGGGTTAAATAAGTTCCTATGTATATTTATAAACAATATTCCACCAATATTCCCCATGTAGAAATATAATTATATGCATATTCCTATCAGAAATGGGTTAAATAGGTTGCTATGCATTTTTATAAACAATATTCAACCCATAATCCCAATGTAGAAAAATAATTTTATGCATATTCATATCAGATATAGGTTTAATTTTTTCCTATATATGTTTAACTACAATATTCCACCCATAATCCCCATGAAGAAAAATAATTATATTCACATTCTTATCAGAAATGGGTTAAATAGGTTCCTATGTTTATTTATAAACAATATTCCACCCATAATCCCAATTTAGAATAAAAATTATATGCATAGTCTTATCAGAAATGGGTTGAATAGGTTGATATGTAAATTTATAAACAATATTCCACCCATAATCCCCATGTAGAAAAATAATTATATGTATTTTCTTATGAGAAATGGATTAAATAGGTTCCTATGTATATTTATAAACAATATTTCACCCAAAATCCCAATGTAGAATAATAATTAAATGCATATTATTATCAGAAATGGGTTCAATAGGTTGCTTTGTATATTTATAAACAATATTCCACTCATAATCCCCATGTAGAAAAATAATAATATGCATATTTTTATCAGAAATGGGTTAAATAGGTTCCTTTGTATGTTTATGAACACTATTCCACTCTAGAAAAAGAACTTTATGCATATTCTTATCAGAAATAGGTTAAGTAGGTTCCTATGTATATTTATAAACAATATTCCATCCAAAATACCCATATAGAAAAATAATTGTATGCATATTCTTATGAGAAATGGGATAAATAGGTTCCTAAGTATAATTATAAACAGTATTCCACCCATAATCCCCATGTACACAAATAATTATATGAATATTCTTATGAGAAATGGGTTAAATAGGTTCCTATGTAAATTTATAAACAATATTCCACCCATAAACCCGACGTAGAATAATAATTACATGCATATTCTTATCAGAAATGGTTTAAATAGGTTCCTATGTATATTTATAAACAATATTCCACCCATAATCCCCCTATAGAATAGTAATTATATGCATATTCTTATCAGAAATGGGTTAAATAGGTTCCTATATATAGATATAAACAATATTCCACCCATAATCCCCAGATAGAAAAAGAATGATATACATATTCTTATCAAAAATGGGTTAAATAGGGTCCTATGTATATTTATAAACAATATTCCACCCATAATCCCAATGTAGAATAATAATTATATGCATATTCTAATCATAAATGGGTTAAATGTATATTTATAAACAGTGTATATTTATAAACATTATTCCACCCATAATCCCCATATAGAATAGTAATTATATGCATATTCTTATCAGAAATGGGTTAAATAAGTTCCTATATATATATAATCAATATTCCACCCATAATCCCCATATAGAAAAACAATGATATGCATATTCTTATCAAAAATGGGTTAAATAGGTTACCATGCATATTTATAAAAAATATATTGCACCCATAATCCCCATGTAAAAAAATAATTATATGCATATTCTTGACCGAAATGGGTTAAATAGGTTACTATGTAATAATTATATGCATATTCTTATGAGAAATAGGTTAAATAAGTTCCTATGTAAATTTTTTCACAATATTCCACCCATAATCCCGAAGTAGAATAATAACTATATGCATATTCTTATCCGAAATTGGTTAAAAAGGTTCCTATGTATATTTATAAACAATATTCAACCCATAATCGCCATATAGAAAAATAATTTTATGCATATTTATATCAGAAATAGGATTAATATATTCCTATGTATGTTTAACTACATTATTCCACCCATAATCCCCATGTAGAAAAATAATTATATGCATATTCTTATCAAAAATTGGGTTAAATAGGTTGCTATGTATATTTATAAAGAATATTCCACCCATAATCCCCATGTGGAAAAATAATTATATGCATATTCTTATCAAAAAAATGTTTAATAGGTTCCTATGTATATTTATAAACAATATTTCACCCATAATACCATGTAGAAAAAATATTTTATGCATATTCATATCAGAAATTGGTTTAATATATTGCTATGTATGTTTATAAACTATATTTCACCCATAATCCCCATATAGAAAAGTAATTATATGCATATTCGTATCAGAAATGGGTTAAATAGGTTACTATATATATTTATAAGCAACATTCAACCCATAAGCCCCATATAGAAAAATAATTATATGCATGTTCTTATTCGAAATGGGTTAAAAAAGGTTACTAGGTATATTTATAAACAATATTTCACCAATAATCCCCATGTAGAAAAATAATGATATGCATATTCTTATCAGAAATGGGTTAAATAAGTTCCTATGTATATTTATAAACAATATTCCACCCATAATCCCCATGTAGAAATATAATTATATGCATATTCCTATCAGAAATGGGTTAAATAGGTTGCTATGCATTTTTATAAACAATATTCCACCCATAATCCCAATGTAGAAAAATAATTTTATGCATATTCATATCAGATATAGGTTTAATTTTTTCCTATATATGTTTAACTACAATATTCCACCCATAATCCCCATGAAGAAAAATAATTATATTCATATTCTTATCAGAAATGGGTGAAATAGGATCCTATGTATATTTATAAACAATATTCCACCCATAATGCATATGTAGAAAAATAATGATATGCCTATTCTTAACAGAAAAAGGATTAATATTTTGCTATGTATGTTTATCTACAATATTCCACCCATAATCCCCATGTAGAAAAATAATTATATGCATATTCATATCACAAATAGGTTTAATATGTTGATATTTATATTTATTAACAATATTCTACCCATAAACCCCATGTAGAAAAATAACTTTATGCATATTTATATCAGAAATAGGATTAATATATTCCTATGTATGTTTAACTACATTATTCCACCCATAATCCCCATGTAGAAAAATAATTATATGCATATTCTTATCAGAAATGGGTGAAATAGGATCCTATGTATATTTATAAACAATATTCCACCCATAATGCATATGTAGAAAAATAATGATATGCCTATTCTTAACAGAAAAATGATTAATATTTTGCTATGTATGTTTATCTACAATATTCCACCCATAATCCCCATGTAGAAAAATAATTATATGCATATTCATATCACAAATAGGTTTAATATGTTGATATTTATATTTATTAACAATATTCTACCCATAAACCCCATGTAGAAAAATAACTTTATGCATATTTATATCAGAAATAGGATTAATATATTCCTATGTATGTTTAACTACATTATTCCACCCATAATCCCCATGTAGAAAAATAATTATATGCATA